>NC_048304.1:67022716-67294958 GCF_013100865.1 Trachemys scripta elegans | reverse complement strand
GGCTGGGAGTTCTGGGGGGGGCTGTCAGGGGGTGGGGAGTGGTTGGATGGGGCGTGGGAGTCCCAGGGGTCTGTCTGGGGGTGGGGGTGTGGATAAGGGTTGGGGCAGTCAGGGGACAAGAGGCAAGGAGGCTTAGATAGGGAGTGGAGTCCTGGGGGGCAGTTAGGGGCAGGGGTCCCAGGAGGGGGCAGTCAGGGGACAAGGAACAGGGGGAGGGTTGGGAGTTCTGGGGGGGGCGGGAAGTGGGAGGGGCAGGGGCGGGGCTAGGGCAGGGCTCCTCCCGTCCTCTTTTTTGCTTGTTGAAATATGGTAACCCTACCTTCAGAAGACATCCCAAGACTGGATTAGGGATACTGGTGTGACCTTACCTTGCAAAGAAAGAATTGGGTGGACTAAACGGACAGTGCACCTCTCTATCTGAAGCCTAGCAAGGCAGATACGTGGATCCCACCAGAATTTAAAATGAAAAGTAAGGGAGGGGAGGCTCTACTAGAGGACCTGGGCAGCTTCAGATACAGTACCAGGCATGTAGGAGGATTTCCACTTCTGAGCCATGGAAGCAGAGATTGGCTTTTCCTTCCCAGATTTATCTAATATTCAGAAAGGGAATCTAGCACCTGCCTTCCAGATTTGAACACCCTCAAAATTCAGGTGTGCTCAAGCTCAATTTGGGCAGCTGTTACTTCATTTCTCCCAAATCAAATATACTGATCCACTGTAACCTGCTGTAGAAAAAGTAGGATAAAATTGAGCAAGAAATGCTTCCCAGTGGTTATTAGGATTGGAATTGCTATTTTCAACAGCCATTGCCATTTTTTTAATTTTTTTTTTTAGTATTATTTGTTTAAAAGGAAGACAGTGATATTGCATTGGCAAATTCCCCATAGAAACAAAAGTGGAACAAAAGAATAATAAAGGCACCTCAACTTTTCCTCATTTATGTAGGACAGTCTTATAATAAGCATCCAGATATCCTTCAATCACACAAGCTGAAAATTGTTGCACTTTACTGCAGTTCTGTAACCATATAGGAACCAATCCTGTCTGTGTTCTGTGCACATCCAAAATTCCTGCTGAATGACCCGCCCTGGGAGCAAGTTACCAGTGACCCAGGGCTGGGGCGACAGGAGGGTGCAGTTGGGGGGGGGGGGGGGAGGGAAGCCCAGGGCTGGGGCAGCAGGGGGTGGGTGGATGGGGGGCGGGGCCCAGAATTGGGGCAGCAGGGGGTGCGGGTGCGAGGAGAGAGCAGGGCTGCGGCAGCAAGGGGGGAGGGGGGGGGGAACCTAGGGCTGGGGTGGAGGGGGCAGCCAAAAAATTTTTTGCTTGGGTCGGCAAAAAACCTAGAGCCGGCCCTGATCATAAATACTACAATCTAGTTCCCGGCACACATTCCACCCAGCCCCTCTCTTAGCTCAATATTTGCACCAGATGAATACATCACAGTTTTAAATACTGGTTTACAAGGGACTAGATCAAAGCAGCCAATATAAATTGACCAGGTCACTGAGGCATTTTAAATGATATCCTTTTTGAATGCTTTATTTTCCAGATTAAGCAACAATCGAGTACATTGGCATGGCAAACCAGAGCAGTCTTTGGTGCCAGTTAATTAAGGAGTCTAAAGAGGAGGTGACACAACAGACATAGAACTGACTGTTGTGTCAAAAATCCATATACTCTATTATGGCCAGCCAAAGCCTGGACATCAAACTGTAATAGTTCCAACCATCAATATGATTGCATCAACAGCACTCATGTTAACAGCTCCTTCAGAATTCAATAGTATAATAGGTCTCACCACCTCCAGTGAGTTTTGTTTATTTATTCGCTTTAATAATAGTACTGGGGGAAATAATTACCCCACAAAGTTGTATTAAAGTTAAGGCCCTGAATCTGGAGAAAGCAACAAGTAGGACATTTGAGAATACACTGCAAAAACCTATGCACAATGAGGTGAGTCGGGGCAGAGGGTAACTGAACTGTGATTCCCCCTGTTTTTATAGAAAGTTTTTTTTACAAAACCCAGTATGAAAAAATATATAATTAAATGTAAACACACAAAGCAGGTTCGTTTTGGTTTAAAAGTCCTCTGCAGCGTTGGAAAATATGAAACTGCCACCATAGAATTAGTATTAAAGAACATTAAATAATAAATGTATGATTCCACAAATAGTAAATGTACAGTAAATTGCTGCTAAATAGTAATTTGCAATTTTTTAGTAAAAATTAACTAAGTTTTCCAAAGTAACTAGTGATTTTGGGTGCCCAACATCAGAGAACAATTCTAGAATAGCTGCCATCTCGCCATAATACCACCTGCCTTCCTGGAGATGTAGTGAGGCTTAATGTTTGTATAGCACATTGAAAGCCATGGACAGAATATACTATGTAAGTGTTCCGGGGGTGGGGAGGAGAACGATGTTTCAGCAGAAAACAGCATTCTTTGGAGTTAAATTAAGAACCTTCATACCACTTTATTACACAACATTTAATGTAGGATCTGCCTGGGTTTAATAACTATATTAATTATTGGCTAAGGGTATGAAACTTTATATCAATGTCAGCTAACAGTGTAGAACTGCAAGGAACAAGATGTTTCATACTTCAACATGTTGGTTTGGGCAAGTATTCTTCAAGCAAATACAAAAATCCAAATCACGTTGGCCAGTGGCCATCAGACAGAAAACACAATGAAGAAAGTTCTGGTTGAGCAGCTACACAAGTTTGGGGGGTTTCATTTTTTTTTTTTTTTTGAGGGGGTGGGGGTTTAGTTAAAAAGAAATCCATACTTCTTGACCAGTTTTCTCTGCTGGGGGTTTCCTAATTCACCCTCAGGCAAATCATGTTTTCTTTGAATTTTCACTGTGAAATTAACTGCTCATAATTTTATCATGGCATTGTTCTTAAAGCCCCAGCATCTGGATTCAGGTCATTATTTGAAAATTGCAGCTTTCACATGTTTTGAAAAGTAAAATTTTAGCCCTCATTGTTGTTAAGAAATGTTTTAAAAGGGTAAAGGGTCAAAAACCAGACAGCTAATATAATGCACCCCAACACGTGTTTTCGTTAAAATGGGTCTGACTTATGATTTTTGAATACTTGGGGTAGTGATACTATTAACTGGAGAATGCTGAACCCATTTACATAGTACAGGACTGGTAAACTATGGTACTGTTCTAAAATGCCTACATGGAGTAAAGTGTCAGCCTGCTATTTAACTTGAAGCTTTACTGACATTACAACAGCAGATTCTACCATGTTCCTAACTTAAGGATCACAGTCAAATAGGCAGCTTATAACTACTCTTCTAATTTTAAATGCACATATATGAGAACCTATCTTTTTTGGTGCTCTGCCTCAAGCATGACAACCCTCCCTCTTACCCCACACATACACAGATACTATGATTTGTGCTAAAGAGACAGAAATAGCAGTTTGACAGAGGCCCAAGTGCATGATCCGACGCATGCAGCTGTCTAAATAGCACCAGTCTTGGCTTCACTATGTGCTAATGGCATTCCTTCTGCTTGGTCTCCTCTCTCCCCTTTTCACCGGAGCTTAAAAAGTCAGCCACTTCCAACTCCACCAGGACTGAAGTGCTTACTTAAACAAATAGGAAAAATAGTCACACAACTGGGTAAGATTTCATTCACTTTGGAAGAGATTCAAAAAATCTTGGGTCATATGGCAGCAACCCGACTGTCTGACTTCTGTAGCTTTATGGAGTAACTGTTTGATTGAGGCGGGGGAGGGTATTTTCTTTCCATCCTTAAGGTCTCTTTAGAAAAACATCAGTTTTATTACCTATATTTGAATGACAAATGCAGAGCTGTGAAAATAATGGCAGAAAGATCTTTAGCTGTCTGGTTGTCATTTTCGGAGTCAGTTTTTATAGTAAAAACAAGACTTCTGCTTTTGTATATGCATGCTTTTTTTAGGTGTCCCTCTTAAATGCTACATAGTCTGGAACAGTTTTTAAAAAATTAACATGAACTATTCCTGCTAATTTGCTAGCCTAGCAGAGATATGTCTTTGTAGCTGTTAGGCACAGTCACTTTACCTAGATCTAGAGTGGCAGGGAAGAGAATAAGTTCCAGCATTCCTTTTCTCATATTTTCAGACATATCCTCCATCATTGGTGGACTTGAAATCCTGACACAATGTGGTGGCACAACATTCCTGTCATTTAGCTTCCCTCTCCACAGCAGCAGTGCAACTGGTGAGCTTCGAGAGCTAAAAATATCAGCCAAACATTTCTCTTCTCCAAAGGATTAGATGTACCAGAGAGAAAACCCACTGGATGATAGTGAAATCCAGGTAACACAACATTGTATGTAGGCCTTGGGAAGCATTTAAAACTTGTAAAATTGGGATATCATAAAAATGAATGTTGGGTTGGATGTGAATTTCAGATACTGCTCCAGAAAGGAGTGTCAGACAATGTGGATATCTGGGGTTTGAAAAAAAAAAATAAAAAAGGGTTTATCTGTGATGTTGCAGTCATGGGTTAGCTTTGCAGGAACAAGCTATGAGAAACCACCAGCATTCTTTACCAAAAGATAAGAGGGAACCCCTTCAAAGAGGTGACAAGAATCTCAAATGTCATTTCAAGAGATTGCTAGCAGAATATGAAGCTCTTATGCCTCTATCACCAGATGGAATCCAGCCTAGATAGCAAACAAAAGTTATCCAATCCTATTTGGTGACCTCAGCGCAATTCCTAGTGAACGACTATTCACATCACATAAACCCCCATCTCAGTTAACAATAGTACACGCCCAACTTCAGTGAGAGGGAAACTTGCACCATATGTGTTCTGTGAATACAAAGGAGGCTTTAGTCTCCAGGACTGTCAATCTGGGACTTTTCACCAGCACTCAATTCACTAAAATGGAAACCATTCCTTCAAAGAAAATTAATCCTAGTTATCAAAAGAGATTGAGAAGAGAGACAGAGAACATCACTATTACAAAATAAAGTGATAGAATAACATCGCTAAAATGCTTCCAGAGTTCATAGAGCTCTGGTAGATTTATAGATTACAGGGTGATTAAAAAACCTTACATGTGGCTTAAATGTTAACTAGTATACCTAGGTATACTGTTAAAGGTTGAGCTGATCTAGCTTTAGCAATTAAAAAAAAAAAAGTCTTCCTTGTGTTTGCCAATCTGAGCACAGAGCACAAGATTTCTGCTTGGCTCCACCCACAAGAAGAGTTTACACCTGTTAATTTCCTTATCAATGGTATAGTGTTGGGTTTGAGTTAGTGACAGTTCCACACAACTGGAGAAAGGGGTGTGTGTGTGTGGAGTTTGAGGGAAATATCGAACATCTGCACAAATCAATGAGTTCAATTTAATTACCTGCTAACAGAAAGATTAAATAGGGTGCAACAGGTGATGTTGAATCTTCCTAACCAACTCCACTATTTGAGGGGATTGCTCATCAAATTGAATATTTTTTAAACAATGTAAAATCAAACATCACTGTAGCTGGGCAACAACTCACCGCTGCGGCGCCTCCTACTGTTCGTCCAGGGAATTAACTCGCCAGCCTCCAGAGTGCCCCCTGCAGGCCCAAGTCTCGCCTGTCGCTGGCCCCCGTGTCCCTCCCAGACCCCAGTGCTCCTCTACATCAGGGTTTCTGACCCTGCGGTACCCTGCAGTCTCTCGGGGTCTCCCCTCCCTGGGGAACCCTATCCCACCTCACCTCAGTCTTGGGCTACTGCCAGTCACCATCTAGCCCCCGCTCACTGGGGCGGACTGCAGTATAATTTCCACTCATTATCGGCAAGGAGGGTTTGGACCTGCTGCCTTTGCCTCCCCTGGGCCGCACCTCTAAAACCCCATTACCTTTCCCGGCATTTACCAAGGCCTGCAGCCTGGGTGTTTTCCAAGCTGGAGCTCCCCTGCTCCTCTCGCCTTCCCCCAGCCCTGCTACACTCCTGGTACCTTGCTCAGCTCCCAGCAGCCAGGCCCATCTCTCTCAATGAAACTAGAGAGAGTGTCTGTCTCAGCTTCTGGCCCTCAGCCCTCTTAAAGGGCTAGCCGTGGCCTGAATGGGGTCTGGCCTCACCTGTGGCTGCTTCCCCAGTCAGCCTCTCTTTTCCCAGCTGTAGCCCTCTCCAGGGCAGCAGCGGGATGGCCATCACACTACAATCGCTCATGAGATATTGTCACAGTTCCCATCTCAAACTGAGTATATTGTATATAGAAATGTGGGGGTTTTGTAGGGAGCTTTGGTTTCCTCATCTCCTTCCAGCGCTCCAGTTCCGCTGTAAACGAGGTCTGATGGACTAGCAGTGATATACGGCAGCATTGGAATAGTAGCGCCAACTCAGGATGAAAGGTATACAGGTATACTATTGGTAGGATTCTAAAAGAACTCATCACACTGGTATAGCTCCCATTAACTTCAATGGTAGAAGAGTTAGGCCAACACTTTGAAAGACTACCCCATATCTAAGAGCAAATTTGTGAGTATACAAGTGACCTCCACAGAATGGTTAATTCGTGGTAACCTCTCTCTCATACGGAGACAGCGATCCACATTAAGCACTCGTAAAGTCTGTCCTGTACCACTCTGGATTCAAAAACATGCCAAGTAGACATAGGGACTTTGGTATAAGATAGTTGAGCTTACATCCTGGGTAGATAATCTTTGGTCTCTTCCCTCCCCTTCCATACTCATGTACTGTTGCAGGAGACTGAACCGGAAAGCAGACACAAGAGTGTAAGTTCCATTCCACGAATCCATCATCTTATTTTAATACTTAAAATATTTTTAAATGTTAGGATTTATGCACAGTCTGATGAAGTAAAAAGGGGAAGGTGATATCAGCATTTTCAAGAAAGCAAAAAGAGGACCAAACCCTAAACGGTGCCATGTAATCTGGGAGTTAATTTCATAAATTTGCCTCAGAAATATGATGAATAAAAGCAGACTACAACATTAAATAGAAATTCGTGTTTCACACTATGTTGTTAGAGCAAAGATTTTCAGATGTCACTTGTGATTTTGGGTGTCCAATCTGAGACACCCTAAATGGGCCTGATTTTCATAAAGTGCCTACAACTCAGCTTCTGAAAATCAGAGCCCTTTAAATCACCTTCAGTTAGGGACCCAAATACGGGGGCACATAATATCACCAGCCACTTTTTAAAATCTTGGGCTAGATGGAAGAAGAATGCTAAAACATACCCTCCGCTGCACGTTTTTGCTGAATATATTTATTAAAAGGTCCTTGAAGAAACTACACAAGTTATATTTTTGTTTCCGGGAAGAGGCTTCCTTCCTATCAAGAGCGCAAACAAAAAACAGTTAACTCAACTCTGAACATTTCAGGTTCATTTTACCCAATACGGATGTTTCAAAAATGCAACTTGACAAGTTCTATCTTCACCAAAGTGATTTGTAATTTGACTGGTTGCCAAAGAAAGATCCATTTATTCATCAGAGCCTTGTGTTGGGCAAGTGTTTGCTAGGACAATTGTTATCCGTTTCAGAAAGCCTCAACCCTAATCATTAAATGTATTAAGTGCTAAAACGCATCTGATATTTCAAATGAAATCCAAGTGCTGTTGGCATAAAAGGCTCACTGAACAAGAGCAATCAAACAAAAGAAGGCCATATGAAAAGAGCACAACAGACGTCTTTGGAATAGCACAGTTACACCTGTTCAATCAATTTTATTTCTTTGCTAATCAATAGATTAAATGCAATATTTCCAGTATCGGTTTTGTGTAACTTTTCCTCATTCCATCCTGCATACATGGAAGGAAATCATACTCATCCTGTCTAAAAGTGAAGAGTACATTCCATGTCAGGTCAAAAAGTGAAAAGGGAGGGAAAAGAAGGAAAAAACCCACACCCTGCACAATGTTAAATACCTAACAGGAAATGATAAATCAAATGGGAATTACTGTAGTAAAAACATAATTAAAAACTTGATTGAAGTTAAACAGAATTTACATAACACTGCAAATTAACTTTACACTGAAAGTCTTCACTGAGAAAGCAATAAAAAGGCATTTCATTAGTAATCTATATTTAAACAATACGCACAATAGAGTTGTTCTAATGAGAAACATAGGGTTTTTAATAACAGCCGTTTCCAATGGCTGCCAAGAGACACTGCTATCACTAAGACTGCTGTGTATTAGCAAACAAGCTTTGGGGATATCATTTGTGGACTGTAGCCACAAGAAACCAATGGACAGATAAATGCAGGTTCTTTCTGTATAGCTATTATAAATGGACTGAGTTGAAATCACAAGTACAAAGCCCTAAATTTAATGCACTGTGTGAAATCCTGGTTCCATCTTAGTCAATGGTAACTGAGACTTCAATGGAGCCAAGATTCTACCAATTTTTCTTAAAAATAAGCCTTCAGGAAACCACATTTCTATTGGCTAAACATTACATTTTACTGTAAATTCTTTGGCCAGTGATTTTTTGTTATATGCATAGACAAGTACATTCCACAATGAGGCCAAAAAACAAATATTAAATAGAATTAATACCATTTTTATAAAGTGCATCTAATCCCTGCACAATGTTTAGCTAATGTGAATTTTTTTCAGATTAACAAGACTCATCACTAAATGAAATAACTAAAATGACAACAAGATGAGTAAGAAAAGAAATGTATTACAACTACCCAATGAAAACCAACCTGAAAAACATGGTGCAGGACATTGATTCATCTTATATTTTGTTTGATTTTGTGGGTTTAGTTCATTTTAACTTTTGTCTTATTCTTACCAATGGAGGAACACTGGGTCAACTTTTATTTAGGCAACTCCAACAATTCTTTAATGCTGTTCATTTTGGCAGCTTACAACAGTAGTTTTATTTCATTTTTCTGAATAAGTACTGATTTTCAATGTTTTTAAGTGCCTAAAGATGGAGATAGGCACCTTGTGAGATTTACAAAACTATCCAAGTGTTTAATTTCCATTTTGGGCTCTTTATCTTTAGACACCTAAAAAATAAAAAAATTGTCCCTGAGCTACCAGGCAACAGGGACTATAAAAATGAAGAATCCTAATCAATACATCAAAAAGCAAAGACAATAAAAAATCTACCCTTGTGTAGATTTCAAGGGTTCTGGGTCCAGACCAGGCATTTTTATGCCTTCTGTAAGATGCGTGGCATGCTGCCCTTTTTTTTGGGGGGGGGGGGGGGGGGGGGGGGGGGGGGGGGGGGGGGGGGTACCGCTCCTGCCCTGCAGGGTTGGAAGGTTGGAAAAGCCCTGAAGAAGGCTGGTGTCTGGGAGCTGCTAACTGGGCTGATTGGGGAAGCAGCTGCAGCTGGGCCACGCCCCAATCAGGCCTCAGCTGGCTCTATATAAGAGGCTGGGAGCCAGAAGCTCAAGAGTCTCTCTCTGCCTTCAGAAAGAGAAGGGCCTGGCTGCGGGGGGGTGGCTAGACACAGGGTACCTGTAGTGGAGCAGGGCTGGGGAAAGGCTGGGGAGCTCCAACCTGGAAAGCCCCAGGCTGCGGCCTAGGAGAAGGCTAAGGGGTACTGGGGGTTGCAGAGGGCAGCCCAGGGCTAGGCCAAGGCAGCAGGTCTAAACCCAACCTTGCCGTTGATGAGTGGCCTATACTGCAGTCTGCCCCAGAGAGTGGGGGCTAGTTGGGGACTGGCAGTGGCCTTATTGTGAGGTGAGGTGGGGTTAGTGGGTGGGGGTTCCCCTGGGAAGGGAGACGTAGTGTGTGTGGGTATTGCCAGGGGGCAGCACCCAGGGCAAGGGGCACCAGGGTCCTGGGAGGGACACAGGGGCCAGAGAAGAGGACAAGGTGGATCACTGGCCTGCAGAGGGCGCTCCAGGGGCTGGTGAGCTAATTCCCTGGACGACCAGCAGGAGGCGCTGCAGGGGTGAGTCCGCTCCTCTACTGTGTGTGTGTGTGTGTGTGTATATACACACACACACACACACACACACACACACACACTAAAACAATGAAATAATAACAACAACAGGCTCCATGACATTATATAACATTGATCCAGACATAGGCAGAATTCAGCTGCCCAGCAGGGGCATGAGGAAATAGATAACCACTTTATCATCATAGCTGTAACAGACACTCAGGTTAAAATGGAGGCCTAGAGTGAGAAGAAAGAAGGGAACTCACCTTTTTGTTCCACTTGATTTTATGTATTATTGAAATATCCTTACTCCAGATAAAGCATGCAAATTATTTAAAAAAACAGAACTTCTACTTTTATACCCATTCCTTTCTGTCACCATTGGAATTTCATTTCATGGTCATGCCAGCTTTTACCCTTCTCTAAAAAATTAGCAACTAACATCAGAAAACTACTAATTCTCCCACTTTACTTTTTAAACCTCAAATGTAAGCTAAAAACCCAGCATAGCCACAGGGTTAAGTGCCAATTCATCTTATAGCCTTGCAATTAGTTCCTTTAGGAGAGCAACCTAAGAGGAAAAGGAAATTTTGTTTTAAATAGTCATCCAGTCAACTTCACCTTCCCATTGACAGCCATGATGAATTATCACTTTCACAAGGAAAAAAAACCACTCTACAATTGGAGAGGTTCAATAACCATGAGAACGACTGTCTATCTTCTCCCAAACCTGCTTAAATATTCATCCAAAACATTAACCTCATTATTTTTCATTTTCAGGATCTTCTTGGTTCTTAGGCCTATTGCCATCTGACAGCAGTGAGCTAAGCTGGTGGTAAACTGGGACTGCTGCAGCTACTGTGCATAACATGTTCCTGTTAACTGGTTCCAGTTTCTATTTTGTCTGTCTTCCACTTGCTGTGCTTTGCCATAATTCTGGATGGTGAGATGTGTGAGGCTGGGCTGCTCTAATTTATAAGCATCTAGTATAATGGGGCCTGGGATCCTGGATTGGGACCTCTGGGCACTACTGTAAGACAAAATACACAAAACAATGACATAGGTTGTTGCTGGGGAATGTATGGTACACAGAAGCATATTTTGTACATAACTGCAAATATGGAATGACACAGTCCCTGCCTCGAAAATTTTACGTTCCTGACAGGCTAAAACTGGAGAGGATGACAAACAGCAGAGACGGAATCAAGTTAAGAAGAACAAGGAGTTACGTAAAAAGGTTCATGTCACTGCTCAAAATATAGTCACATACACATCCACGGAGGTGCTCCTCCCCTTTCACTGACATTAGTGGAGTAAGTGACTCACTTATTGTGGTCATCCCAGAGGAAGTGCTTTCATAAGACTTAAATGATGAGAGTGCAGTGGTTAGCAGATAAGGGTTGGAAGGGCATTTCATTTATTGGAGGTTGGATAGCCATCTGTCTTGGATGGTTTAGACACAACAAACCCTGCATCTTGGCAGGGGGTTAGACTAGATGACCCTTGCAGTCCTTTCTCACCCTATGATTCACATAGAGTACCATGAACAATAGTATGGAGATACTTGTAGTAGAAACATATTAAGGTATCAAAGCTCATGTTGTTGGCAGAGCAGAGGGAGTGAAGACAACACAGTCAGACTAGTTGGGATAAACAGGAAAGAGTCAGAGTGGCATAAGACCTTTAAAGCAAGGGCAAACCCTTTAAATCAGAGGTGATGTAGAAAGCAGAGTCAGTGGAGTTTTTTACAAGCTGCATTTTGTATGGCTGAGAGGGGATGGTGTGGATGTCCGGAACACCAAAGATTAGGAGGTTGCAGTAATCAAGATGTAAGATGATCAATGCATGGATGAAAGATGGTCTGGATAGAGCTAGAGAGAAAAAAAATAAAATCTCATTAGACAGTGGTGTGGCAAAGTGTACTCATAGTTGGCACAGCTGGGAGACTTGTTCAGTTTAACAGATTGGGATGCAGATATGGACTAGCAGGTTGATGCTCCACCCAGATAACACCTAAGTAGCTCTTATAAATGGTGAGATAGCAACTGGAAGGAGTCTTGGAGATTATAGTCTCATTCCTGATATCAAGAGCATGTCCATTTGTTATAAGAACTCTCAGTTTATGGGTCTTGTTGGATTTCCATATGCTGTTGGATGACCACATAGGATCAGTTGTCAGGAGTGTCTTTTCATCACCTGCAGTTGCCCAGGAGGCTGAAACATTTTCCTTTGAATGAAGACCATGCCTTCGTGACTCAAGGTTGAATTATTGCAATGTGTTCCACATGGGATTATATGTTTGGACTATTCAGAAGCTTCAAATGCAGAAGAGGGTTGATCGTGCATTACGTGATACTCCGTACGGAACACATTACACCAGTGCTCTGTGAACAGTATGGGCTACTGTTACATTTTGATGTAATTCATAGCACATGTCAATATTAAGAACCAAAAAAAACTGGGGGGGGGGGAGGTTACCAAGATGTCTAACCAAAAGTGGCACTGCCAACCAAAGTGGTCTGTGAACGGTTGTATCTGAGATATCTTATCAAGTCTTTGAAAGACAGCTACTCATCACTGTCAAGGGTTTTCTCTTCACAATGGACAATATCCTAGAAGGTAGAGAATGAAACTGTTTTACTAATGTCTATTGTGTGCCTCTGTCTCCAGAAAAGAGCTTGGAAAAACCTGTTCCATTTAAAAAATTTAATAAGGATGTTCAGGGGAGAAATTGAGGTTTTGTTGGTATCTGGACAGTAATTGATGCTGACAGTCAGGCCAGACTGGTGAGAGAGGGGATTGCTTTCAAGAGATGTAAGCAATTCACTTTTTTCCTCACTCTAAGACAGGGGTCGGCAACGTTTGGCACGCGGCTCGCCAGGGTAAGCACCCTGGCGGTCCGGGCCAGTTTTATTTACCTGCTGACATGGAAGGTTTGGCCGATCGCGGCCCCCACTGGCCGCGGTTCGCCGTCCCGGGCCAATGGGGGCGGCGAGAAGCCGCGGCCAGCACATCGCTCGCCCGCGCCGCTTCTCGACGCCCCCATTGGCCCGGGACGGCGAACAGCGGCCAGTGGGGGCCGCGATCGGCCAAACCTGCCGTGTCAGCAGGTAAATAAAACTGGCCCAGCCCCCAGGGTGCTTACCCTGGCGAGCCGCGAGCTGAACGTTGCCGACCCCTGCTCTAAGATAAGACGACCTTATCCTGCTTACAAGAAGTGTAAAACTAGAGATGTTAAGCAAACTATTTATTTTATTTTAATTCCACCTCCTCTCAAATAAATCTTGGTTTTGCTAAGATTACTGTTGAATGGGTAATTCCATGTAAATGCCCCCAATGAGAAAAGAGTAATCCATCTCCTCTAAAGAGATGCCGAGAAGGGAGTCACCTGAACCTATAATCAGGCTTGAAAAGATTACATTTTTATCAATAAATATTGGTAAATGTCGATTTCACCATGCACATACAAACCAACGAAAAGTATTTTGATCGATAATAGAAATTTGCACAAAGACAAATGCTCCTTGAGATTATATTAGAGTTTAAGGATATTTACTTTGTATGTTTTGACAATTTGTGTTAACATTTATAAACCTTTAACTTCTTACAGTTGGTATGGCTATTTCCACCTTTTCATGTTCTCTGTATGTATAAATATCTTCTGTGTGTTCCATTCTATGCATCCGATGAAGTGGGCTGTAGCCCATGAAAGCTTATGCTCAAATAAATTTATTAGTCTCTAAGGTGCCACAAGTACTCTTGTTCTTTTTGCGGATACAGACTAACATGGCTGCTACTCTGAAACCTTTAACTTCTTGAATTTCAACATCTGTTATTAAATAATTATTGTCTGACTCCCCCAAAATTTCCAGAAACTCTGAAAATTTAAACTTGAAAAAATATTGAAAAATGCTAAAAATAAAAATTGATAGCTATCAAAATTATAAAAAATAAAAATTGAATTCTGCCAATTCTATCTATAACACACCCCCTCAGTCTCAATCAAGGCACACAGACAAACATGTCCTCTCCCAGCGATTTGTTTTGCCATCAATCTGCAACAGGAGAACACAAGGAAAAAACACCAAGAGATTTTTAGTATTAGTATTAGTCACCGTTCCCTGCTGATTTCCGTATCATGATTAAGGTGTTGGTTTTATCCAAAAAAACTTAAACAGTTTGGGCCCTGCCTATTGTAAAGGACTCCTCTCTTCATGAGAGATTCCATGGCAGTTGTGATCAATGCTAAGTAATCAAGCTTTTATTCCCTTTGTGTAAATGAGAGGGGGATGAGGATAGGGCTCTCTGCAAATAGGCCTTGGCTGTGGAAATTAGTTCCCTTCTTGATCCATCAGAGCTCTTTGATAACTTTTAGGGCCCATTTGTTCTTCTGGTCTTTCTTGGGAGATGTGATTTTAGAGAGTTGATTGTTGGCTTTGAGTCAATACATAAATGTTTTTGCCCAATTAGTTTTTACAATATCAGACACAATGCTTGACAGAGTTATGGACCCATTTAAAATTATTTAAATGAAGAAAGATACAAACTTTCCAACAGCATTCGTTTAATAATATTGCCTACCTCTCAAATCTCCTCCTTTTCCCAGACCTTAATGCACTCTAGCCCCACTGGTTATTACAATTATATCATGTTCTACAGGAAAGCACATGACACATTCATTAATAGAACATCTGCACATTAGGAAGTGGTAATAAACCAATAACTACAGACTGATTCTTATTCCTCTAGGACAGCGGTCCCCAAACGTTAGGGGATCGCACCCCCCTTACCCGTATCTGTGTCCCCCCGGAGCCAGCGGGGCCACAGCTCGGGAGGCAGATGGGGGTAAAGAGCTGAAGTTGGGGGTGGGTCTGCAGCCGGGAGCAGGGCCATGGCCAGAGGCAAGGTTACGGGCTGGCGCAGTAGTCATGGAGCTATGCCAAGACTGGGGGTGGGGCCAGATGCGGAAGCAAGGGGGCGCACCCCACACTTTGGGGACCTCTGTTCTAGGAGGTGACACTTCAGAAGACCACTCCGACAACTACTCCCCAACCTCCCCACCAACTCAAAGGCAATCACATTCTGCTAAATATGATGTGGAGCCTAAACTAACTGGTGGTTCTTGCCATCCGTGTATACTCTGTACAGAAAAGTCCTCTCAGCCTTTCCTGCTCTTGCCCACTGAGAAATTACTAGCTTAAAGCAGCGCAAAGTTATGTTTTATTCTGAAAGTGCCTATGGCGAAATAAAAAAATATTGTCTGGAGAAGGGATGTTTGGGGAAAGGCCCAGTAACTATTGAGTGTGCTTCAATCATAAAACTGATGGCACTGAAAAGAGAAGCTCTAGACAAGTGGTTTCCAATCATTATTACACAGATACTTCAGCTTCTTCTGATTAGTACTCTATGCTTCCCCCATCCCCACCTTAGTGATCTGCTTCTGTGCTAGGTCACCCCAGCACCATCTCCCAGTGCAGCTGTTTATACTCTTCCCCACAATGGCACACGGGATGCTCACAAGCAAGGTATGGAATAGTCCAAGCTCATTTGTGAGTGGTAACTGAATGGAAATTGGTGGGCACTGGCTGAGAGAGTTGAGCATAAAAGCTATGACCCAATGCTCAGCATATTATGTCATGAAGTTCTTGTACTGCTACTGATTTTGCCACTGGACAAAGATATATAGGGGAGTATTTTCAAAAGGCACAAAGGCACCAAATTCCCATGAGAAACCAATGGCAACCAGGGGCCTAAAGCCTACCTGTGCCTTTGAAAATCTCCCCCTTAGTGACTTACACGCTCCAGAGAATTGCACAGCTTTTCAGTAGCAATTAAAGTGCCTTTCTCTCATCAAGGAGAATTCTATAGGATAGTTGAGGAAGAGGAGCAATATTTCAGAAAAACCAACCAACCAACCATGTGCTGGCTGGAATCCTAGAATTTCCATCTTTTATTTGGATTTCTGAAAGATAAAATGCACTAGGTACATGTTCATTAAAAACTCCACAAAGTATGTAAGTAACACATGTTTTGGACTGACCAATGTCACATCCAAAGATGTTTTCTGGAGCAGAAAGCTTACTTTCATACCATGGTGATGGGCAACCTTAGAAAAAGATAGATTAGATAGGAAAATCCACCTAGGTTTCGTCTCCCTGACACAGGGAAGGAGCATGCATGGAACTATTTGAAAAATTGTATAAGTATTAGTGACTCAAGTGGCCAGGTTATATGTTGCTGCTTTGCCCTGGGTAATGTTTCTTGAAAATCTTTGCACACAATAACCTGTTTATTACACACTGGTTTTTATGTGGGACCGAATAAATTAAGGATTTTTCACCCAGCTGAGATTTACTCAAATTAACTTCTGTTATTTCTCCATTTCACTGTCATAAAATGAGCTCCTTTTGGAGGAGAAAATAAAACAAACAAGCTATGGTAAAGGTCAGGTGAGAAGTAAAACAAGTGGTGCAATAAACCTAACAAGAATCTATGTCTTGGTAAGCAGATAATCCTGGAACGTCTGCTTGTTACTCCGAGAGCTGATTTCTCCAATTGGCTGCGGGTAGTTATTGTCCCTAGACTTACTCTGGAATGATGATCTCAGGAGAAAGGAATCATCACCATCAGTTCCAAGAAGAGGATCAACACACCAGAAAGCATGCTGCTCTCAGTGCTTTTCCTTTTATACTGTGATATATTTATACCCAGGAGAACGCTGTTCATGTGCAGCATCTGCTCTGGTCAGGGAGGCCCCTACTGTTACCCAATTTTACAACTGAGGCACAAGGAAGGCTGATGCTGGCTAAAATCCTCCCACATATTCCACACATGACCACACATGAGCCAATGAGGGTTGGTAGCAAGAAGAAGATTGATTGTTTTCAAAAATACTCCTCAAATCCTGATTAAGCACCCTTTACACAATACATACATAAATAATAATAAATGCTTTTCATCCCTAGATCTCTCAGTGGTTTACCAAGGAGATCTGTATCATTTTTTCCATCTTATGGCTAGGGCAACCATGCCACAGACAAAAAAGTGTCTTGCCCAAGTTTACCCAGCAAACCAGTGGCAGGAGCTGGCACTAGAACCCAAAGCTGATGTCCAGCACTCTATCCATTAGAAGACACTGCCTCTCTTACCAATTTACATTTATATGGTGATCTCTCCATAGAGGAGCCTTGCAAAATTCTATTTGTTTAGTAATACATAATTAGTCATTTACATAATCATCATGTTCCCCCACCTTGGGTGGGCAAGCAGATTTTGTCCCTGTGCGTTCATTATAATTTTACAAGGCAACCGTAGAGTAGGCTTCCAGGATTTTATGTACAATGGTGCTTTATTTTAGCTCATCGTTTTCCAGCCTCTGCCCCCTCATTCTGTGTCTTAGACTATAATCTCCTTAAGGTGCGGCCCATGTGTCTTTCCTATGTTCTATGAAGTATTGTGTACATTTATGGCAAATATAAAGGTTTAATTAAATACATGACAATGAAAACAAGATCAGAAAGGAGTGCTGCCCTCATGCTGGATGCAGTCCAGCTCCTCAGGGCATGGAAAAGGAATGCTCCAATAAGAAATGCTGGAACACTGGTCTAGTGGTTAAACATTGGAGTGAGGAAAAGGAGACCAATGCTGCATTCTTGGGTCTGTCACTGACCAGCTATGTGACCTTGGTCAAATCAATGCATCTCTCTGCTCCTGCTTCTACTCCCAGCTTTTGTGTGACTTGTCTATTTGGACTGTGAGTCTTTTGGAACAGGGACTGTCTCTTACTATGTCTGTATAGTGCCTAGTACACAGAGTGGGGGGCTCCCAACAGAACCCTGCCATCCTGACTCCAAGCCTCCTGCTCTGACTAGTAGAAAATGTTTCCTTTAAAAAAATTAAAATTTATAATTCTAAATACTGAAAATACATCTTAGTACTAGCATAACTCTTCCAATGGCTTACACTAATTGCCCTCATTTTTTCTCCTTATTACTACTGCACATTTGTTCCCCATTTCAGAATGCTTTTGAGTTAGGAATCTATGGAAAAAATCACAACAACGTGCTTCTAAAATCCTGACTGTAATTAATCAATACAAATCACTAGCTAAAATCTAGCCAGCCTAAACAAAGAGCATGAAATATTTGCTTTACTACAATATCAACATATTAATAAGCAGACAATCTGGTGTAAGCTTTGGGGATTTTTCCTCTTTTGGAGAGAGTTAGGCAAATTGTCAGGGAAAATTAAGTTTAAAAAACTGCAAGCTAGACAAACCAATATACCTCCAGCTATGAAATCCCTACCTTTGAATTACATTCAACCATAACATTTAAAAGTATTGATTGTACCTAAATTCCCTCCTACATGAAAACGATTAAGAGAAGTTGGAGCACTGAGAAAAATACTAGCTCCTCAAGAAAATGAAAGAAAGAGCATGAATAGCAAGATCCTGACACCCTCTCCCAATAGGAATCCCGTGTGTTAATGAGACCACTCTGAGGTTCATTTTGGATCTGAACTAAAGGCAGGTCTACATGGCAATTAGACACAGGTGGCTGGGCCGTACCAGCTGACTCGGGCTTGTGGGGCTCAGGCTCGAGGGCTCTTTAATTGCGGTGTAGCCCTTTGGACCCAGGCTGAGCTCTGGGACCCTCCCACCTTGCAGGGTCCTAGAGTCTGGGCTCCAGCCCCAATCTCTACAATGCAATTAAACATCCTCTTAGCCCAAGCCCCAAAAGCCCAATTCAGCTGGCATGGCCCAGCCTCAGGTTTTTAATTGCAGCGTGGACATACCGTGAGCCCCAAACTTACTTCTGAGTTCTGATATGAACACAACAGAATATCACGCTTCCCGCCCCATTCATTTTATATGTAAGGTGTGTGGTTGGGGGCGCAGGGGAGGGCAGACTGGGGAGAGCTTTGTATGAAATCCTGCTCTTTCATTAGCACCTATTATCGTAATTTACCAGTGGGATGCGATCACACAATTCCCATTACAGCTGATGTGACCTATGCACAGAGAGGGGAAAAACAGACATGAGAGCATGCAAGTGATGCCATACCGGGCAATCTCTAACTCTCAGAGGATGACGTTTCTGATGGTTATTGGCAGATGCCCTTGGCTCTTCATCAGGGCTCCCATCACAATTAACATATTGCTTGATATCTTTAACCTGCTCGATCATTACCCAGTTTTTAACTACCAAGGGAGGAGCTGGAGGGCGGGGGGGGGAAACGTGGTACCTGGATCAGCCAATGTGGCGAAGCACCAGACTCCTGTGACATCAAAACCCCTTGGAAAAGGGTCCCCTGTTCTTTACAAACAACTTTCACCCCAGACCTGACAAACTCATGACAGCAGACACACGTCTTTCAGGATATTTATTCATAAAGGGTAACATGTAAGGTATCTACAGAAAGCTCGTAACTTGTCAAGATTCATAATCACGGTGAGATGTCTGTATGAATAATATTTAAGGAATAATGTCTTTCAATATGAAGTATGCTTTATGGACTTTGAAGCAACTGAAGGTAAAAAGGAACTTTGCAAGACAGGGGTTCGCCCTCTGTGAATGGAAACATAAGGCTGTTTTCAGTATAACAGAGGAAGAAGAAGCCCGCTGAATCCTTTCACTGAGGAGACATCTTGAGGAGCAAGGTGTTCTCATGAAAAATTGGATCCTAGTTCTTGAGAAACCAGCCAACTCTGTAAGAGACTGAACTTGATGGGGAAAACCTACTTTATTAGATAGGAAAGGTAACTATTAATAAAGTATATGCAGGTTCGCCTTTTATGATTGTGTTTTGTATTGTAACCATTTGTTTCCATCACTCTCTCTTGTTTCTAGTTAAATCTTTATTGTTTCTTAAATAAACTGACTTTTGTTTTATAAATAAGTGCTCACATGCACTCTGTGGTTCACAGGAGTGGTGGTCTGAGGTAAAACCAGTAAACTTGGGTATGCTGCACCTCGGGGAGCAGAGGATCTGTGATCTCTGTGAGTAGCCAGTGTCAGGGGCTAGATAGCACAAGGGGATGATTCAAAGGCAGTTGTGGGTGGGGGTGCTCCTACTGTTAACCTGCAAGGCAAAGGTAGGGCTGGCATAGCTCAGAGGAGAGTGCGTGAGCAGCTGAAAGGCTGGTGGTGTCAGGGATCTGACATCCAGCCAGACACAGGCAAGACTCCCTCATGCTGGGGGCAGGGCCGGCTCCAGGGTTTTGGCCGCCCCAAGCAGCCAAAAAAAGAAAAAGCCGCGATCGCGATCTGCGACGGCAATTCGGTGGGAGGTCCTTCGCTCCAAGCCAGAGGGAGGGACTGCCTGCCAAATAGCTGGATGTGCTGCCCCTCTCCGGAGGGGCCGCCCCAAGCACCTGCTTGCCAGGCTAGTGCCTGAAGCCGGCCCTGGCTGGGGGAAGGGAGTAACAAGGTGACCCACAGTCCTGGCTGCCCCAAGAACTGTCACAGCTCCCGTTTTATTAGGCGGGAAACTGATCCACAAAACAGTTAAACAACTTGCTGAAGGTCGTGGAGTTAATTGGTAGGATAGCCTGGAATAGAATTCAAGTCACCTAATTCCCCACCCTGTGCTATTATTCAGGCTGAACATCACTGCTTCCTTCCTTTAGGGCTCACCTCTGCCAAGTGCTGAGTACCTCCTGCAAGGTGCCATGTGCTTTCAACATCCATTGACTTCCAGAGCAGCAGTCAGGTCACACAGGCATTGTTCAGTACCTTGCAGGGCCAGGCACCTCATTAGTATCTGAGCCAATCCACTCCCTCTCTATCTTGCTGGCGCTCATATCACAGTTCACATTACTACTGCTTGGCACTTAAAATAGCACCTCGTATTTTCAAAGCTCTGTACAAGCATTAACTTGAAACTAGCTCCGTGTATGTACTAATATCAAAATCAGGACCAGCTCGCACCCAGCCACAGCTAGCAACAACATAAGAGTTTCCTCTGCAATCCAAAGGAATAGATATTTAGCAGAAATGCGAAGTCCTAGACAGGCTTTGCGTAAAGGTAGGTCTGATCAGTGGCAGAGCAGATTAGAGAGTTCCCGCCATGTGTCAATAATGACAAAAGAACAAAAGGTATTTGACGTAAACATTGCTTCCAGAAAATTGGCAAGTACCAAGTGTGGTGTCCCTGAACTCTCAAAATCCCAAGTGCTTTTCTTTTCCTTTTTATACTAAATCTGAGCACTATTGCAGCCAGAGACAAAACGTAGCGTCCACACTCTCCTGTGTGCAAGTGAGCTACTTAGATGAGGAATCAAAATGGATGTGGAAACATAACCCAGGCACTTTTGTAACTTCTTCAAAAACAGAAAGTTTTACCTTTGCACTGTTCAGCACTTAGGAATAAACTATATGTCTGTTTCGAGTCATTCGTCGGACACTGCTGGCAAGATGTGTAATTTGACAAGTGGATCTCGTAGAGCAAATTGCTCGCACTCTCTCTGGAAAAAAAATTAAGAGAAAAAGCATTTTTTTTACTTTGTGTGAAAAATCTAAGTCTTTGCTTGAGAAAAGTGAGAGAAAAAGCTAGAATTGTACTCTCAGAGGAGAGAGATCTGTTTGGGAATAGATTACACTTCATCTTCTTATGCAGATAATCTATGTTTTCATTGAGCAACTCATTGTGCAGCAAGCACTTTTGCATGAATTGAAAGAAACTTTGATTTATCCAGCTTGCCAGGTTTTGTTTAAGAAAAACAAAGTAATATCTTGCCTGTGAAGATGATAGTCACTATGACAGGGAAAGGCCAGTATTTTTAGCTGAATATACAAAGCCCTTGCTGTCTGTCTCTCTCTCCTCTCCTTTCCCCCCTCCCCCAATCACCAGCCCAGCTTCGGAATTATCTCACATAGCATTGGTTGCAGCAGCCGCTTCCAGCACTGCACTTTGACCTGCTGTTAAGTTCTTTACTAAATATGAATTAGTTAGTAGATTCCTTACTGAGACTGTGTGTCTGCTCACACACACGTGTGTGCACGCACATCTGTATTTCCACTTTACACAAGACTTGCAAAATAAAAAAATCACTGAGTGATATGGCAAAGGCTGCTTTTAAATTTACTCTCCCCCGGAAAAGCTTACAGGAAATAGTTTAAACTCAGCAATCCTTAGAAATCATGTGTATGAATTAGTGCATGTTAGTTAATTCAAAACGTCTTCTACACAGTCTAATAATATTTAACATTGATTTCATATACAGAGATCTCCATTAAAATCTGTGCCCTTTTACTTTTCACAAGATTGATGGTACTAGAGTATTTCCTGCACTTGGTATAAGGAATACCACTGTAATGCTAATTACCTGCAAACAGCAATTGCAGAGATTTTAATGGGGAGCACTGTCAGTCATACAAGGTTTTCAACCAATTCATGCATACCCAGGTCACTTATATTTTTCTACATTTATGTAGAAAACCTTTTTTATGCACCAAACCAGACGAAATTAGATCCATTCAACATTGAGCTTAATAATTACTAGTTATGGGGGAGAAAAAGAAGCAGAGAACAGGACTAAAGGTCACAAAATGATGTTGCACCTGGCTAGTGTGGTGACATAGAAATCATATAGTTTTCCCTAAAACTAGAAATAGTCCACAAAGCCCTGACTGACAATGCTGCATGCTTGTACACAGACTATTGAAATCAAGACAGAGGATATAGCGTCTAATGCCTTCCAGTTGAACAGAGAGAGAGAAGGGGCTTTTCATTACAATCTGATTGAGAACACCACCAGAGAAGCAGGAGATTGGTAATTAGGAGGGGAGATAGGCCAGAAGAGGGTTGCTCTCTGATGAACTGATTCACAGAAGAGGAGGATGACAATTTCCCTTTCCTATTACCTAGAACGTTCACAAATATTTTAGCTGTGTGGTGAAAAAGCCAAGCAGGAGGCGGGACCAAGAGAGTCAATGGTTTGGGAGTATTTTAAAGAAGAAATAGGCCTACACCCATTGCCCAAACTCTACTGCTCCCTAAACTTTGGATGTTCCTATGTGGAGGTATTTCAGAATTTGAGTTTTCCATCTTTGCCCTCTCTCCCAAAGGCAAAACCCAAATCCTGCCACACCTGAATTCTGGGTGACAGAACAAAAAAGCCTCCTCTACTGAATCAAGCACATATCTGCTTTAAAAACCTTTACAAAATGCAAACATCCATAAAATCAGGAGATGCACAACAACTAACGTTGATCTTAATCTCCATTGGAGGTCAGAGGAAACACCCTCAGTTTCAATTTACGAGTGAAGCAAACCAGAAAGTTACACCAGCAGAGCTCCTCATTTTAAATCGGCCATGCTATCACTGTTTGCATTCGAATTAAAAGAAAAAGACATTGAGGCATATCAAAACGAGTATGGGGCGGAAGCTAGGAGTTCCCTATCACAAAGTCCTAGTTCTTCAGTACACGTGACCAAGTCAATCAACCTTTCTGCCTCAGTCTTCCCCTATATAAAATGAGAGTGACAATCCTTACCACATCAGGACGTTGGGAGGAATAATTAACAGACATCTGCAAAGTACTTTTTAAAAATGTCAAGCACTACATAAATGCTAACTATTTCCATTATAATTATTTAAAATGCTAACAATGGTTTAATTTTAATAGGGGGGAACATACAACTACAATTTCATTTTTTTCCACTTGCACAACAGTCAAAGAAAATCCTAGCCAGAGTCAAGCAAAGCCTCTCTTACTGCTCTACCAACTGGGATGGAGGAGACTACATGTGCGCATGTGTGGTGAGAGATGGTGGCGAGGGGAGGGGGAAATGAGGAGAAGGAACATTGCTTTCCAAGGGCCAGACTGGTTTACCACACTGAGCTGAGTCCTGGACCGCACAGCTGCAAGTTATAAATGTCCAGGCAGGCAAACATGAGTGGCATCCCCTCCAGTCTGCCAAAATTCCAAGCAATTAGAACAGCTAGCACTTTCAGCTCTTTTGCAGGTTGCCTAGATGGAGCCTCAACAGCAGGGAAGAATGAAGGGAGGGAGCGTTGTTTTAAGAAAATATGTTAAATCAATTTTATTTTTTATTCCCACTGCTGAATATTACTTGGCTCTCTCCACAGCCTTTATGAATGTTTGCCTTACGCTGTAATGTGTTTGCCAGAAATCAATATCCTCTTATCCTCACTAACTAGTAGCCAATGTCATCACCTTTCAAGCTGCCCAGTGTCGCTGGAACAGGAGAACTGGTTTCTTACTTGTCTCATTTCAGACAATTCATAATGTTCGACTTAGACACCAGAGATAAATACTCCTATTGCAGCTGGTTGCCAACAGCTTTTAAATCAAATTCCTTGTCTTTCAAATGCACTTTTCCACTGAGTAAATAGGGAGGGGCCATTCCAGGACCTCATTTAAAAAAATACTGCATGACCAGAATATGGGGAATTTTAAATTGACCCGCCAGGATGGCTGGTGAAGGGTTCTTACCCTCAGGAGATGTGGGAGAAAGGAAGGGACAAAGCAAGTGATTTCAAGTGCTCCCATAGAGTACAAATGATGGGAACAACAATTATTATTTGTACGGTAGTAATGCCTAGAGGCCCTGATAGTGCTAGGCACTATATATACTTGTAACAGTGGGCAGTCCTTGAGTTAACAACTCACAATCTGAATGGACAAGAGAAATGGTGAAAGGGCACAAAAAGGAGAAATGATCCCAAGGTCAGTGATAAAGCCAGCAATCAAACCTAGTCATCCTATGTCCCAATCCCATGCCCTAATCACCAAACCATCCCACTCCCTCAGTCATTCAATGGTCCCTCAGCTTCAGCATTTCTGACCCCTAATGCAAAAATCAGAGTAAGTTCCTTAGAAATGGGGGTTACACATTTTATAAAAGCTTATAGCTTTTTTCCCTCTGCTACAAATCTTCCCAACACATGAACAAATGGTTTCTAGATCAAATTTGTGATATGACAGTATATCCCCTTTGTATTTTAATCTTGCCTATGCTCTTCATTTTCTGTTTTGTAAAAGAGTGTTAATAACAAGCTATCATTCTAATTCTCTGCAACTGCATGCTGGGTATGTCTACACTAAGGAGGCATAGCTCCATAGTGTAGCGAAGACACAGCCTAAAGCGACGAAAGGGCTTTTCTATCAGTATAGGAGCACCACCTTCCCAAGTGACAGCAGCTAGGTCAATGGAAGCATTCTTCCAGTGACCTATCTGTGGCTACACTGGGGGTTAGTTTGGCACAGCTACTTTGCTCCTGGACATGGATTTTTCACACCTGACTGACACAGCTAAGTCAACCTTAATTTTCAGTGTAGACTAGACCTCTATTGAAAGTTTATCCTCCCAGAGCATTGAAGATGAAGTTATTCCAACACCCATCAGCTGGGTAGCATCTGAAAGCTTGGGACAACAGTCTGACTCAAAATAAGCTGGGGAGACTTTACCACAGAGCAGTGCAACCCTGGATGCTTTTTTTGAGTGCCTTCAGGCTCCACCATCTGACAATCACTGCATAGAAATGGTATCTATATGCCAAGGAGAAAAGTTGTGACACTGCCACCATTCCTCTTTTGGAAAGGACAATGCAAAAATCCAGCTGTCTGAAAAGCATATGTGATTCTACAATGGAAAATAACAACCTTTAATGATCAGGCAGAAGAAATCCCAAAATTCCAGATGACCCAATATCTTGCTTCTGGGAAGCATGTGCGACACATCTTGGTATATGCCCCTTGGATTAGTCCAATCAGTGATAGAAAGCCTGTGTTGTTAAAAAGTGGGGAGAGGGGGCTATTTCCTCCTCAGCACCACTAGATAAACAAATTCGCACCTAAAACACCAGTGACCCAGCCACATAAACACTGCCCAAGTTAGGGCCAAAATAGCAAGTAGCCAGGAGGCTGAGAGGGAGATAGTGGTTATTTTGGGGGAGGGAGGGGGAGGTTGTATAAAACCCATCTCACTTAACACACAATTGTCCTGTGAAGACTGTGTGAGTCCCAGCATGCAATGCTTGATGTTGCCACACACCGCATTATAGAACTGTCTTTGACCCACACACAGTACAGTACAGGCTGCATGGAACCCGAACCCACACCTACTCAGGGTGGTGCTCTGTCTCCCTTTAGTGGTGGCTGGGCCATATCTACAAGCTGATGACCCTGCTGCAGCCTTGGTGAAAGGAGCTGTGTTTTAGATCAAACAGCAGAGACTCACGCTTTCAGATCCTAAACGTCCGAGTTTTGATTCCTGCTGCTGATATCACTCAGGGGTGCAGTGTATTATGCACATTGGCCACCCCAATAGAACATAAAATCCTCAAGACCTCATAAGCTAGTCTGTTTATACGCTTCCCTCCTTACACTCATCTCTTGGAATTAAACTGATCAGTTGTAACCTTTATATCAGAATTTCATCATACAGATGCTGGAAAGAAAGCGTCAGAATGCTGCTGTTGGAAATGCCCCTACATTTTCCTCCCAAAGGGATTTAGTATTGCAGTTTAATACATTCTTCTAAATGGGCAAGTGCCAATTTCGACTCTGTTAAGACGAGTACATTTTAAATTTGTAATGCATGCTTGGTAAAAAGACAACAGGCTTGTTCATGAAACACCAAGGTTGGTAGTACAAAATAGTGAAGCAAGAAGTGGCTTATAGTAAAGCAGGATCCGTCATTCTGGTTTTATATTATACCTCTTCAAAACCGTAAAGCTGCCTCTACGGGGAGAGATCCATCATTCAAACAATAGCTTGAAATAAACCACAATCTGATGACTGTCATAGCCCCTTTGACACCACTGCCTACCATCTCCCAGCGTTTATACACTAATCAGTTTAGTCTTCCCACTTGGATGCATCTGAGGCAGCTGTTTCTAATGGCTTGTATTTTCTTAAAGCCTCATAGAGCAGACAGCCAGGGCTCTACAATTTCCTCTGCTCTCTCGGCAGAGACTGCCCCAAAGGAGGAACAAAACAACAAGAAAGAGGGCATGGAAAAAAAAAACATTCATTTTCATGCTTCCTGAATCATGGAAAATCTCAGCTCATTCTAGTTAATGATCAATTGTTCTTTTCCAGTGTTTTAAATAAAAGCCTTTCTACAAAATCTGACAGTTATCTATTACTAAAGTTAAAATTCAATCACTGGTCTCTTCACAAATAGCATAGGGTTTTCCTTTTATTTATTTTTTTTAAATTAATATATTCAATTTCAAAAAGATCTTGCCAGCAGCTGAAGTTGATGCACTTGAAGTATATGTGTCACTCTTATTTGTAACTTTGTTTTATAAATAAATTATATAAATAGGCTTCTTTGATTGCTCAGAGCATCCAGCATTAAGTACTGGGGCATAGCTTTAGGCATAATTGTACTACTGAATTCCTCAGCTGCCTAATTATCATTCATTTTGCATCTATTTCTGCTAATTAAAAAGAAAAACTCTTAACAACTTTTACATAAATACTATATTTGTTCTCTGTAAAGACATGAGGTTAATTTACCAGTTATTAACAGATTATCTAATTTTATAGCTGTCATTCTGCAGAGGCCAGTACCCCACAGTCCTGGCAAAAGGAAGCAAAAACGGAGAACTGAAGTTCTCTCTCTCTCTCTTGCTATAACCCCCCTACCTAATCTTAGTCACACTCATTTGCTGCATCATTTCCAATTTTGGATTGTAAGTGGACAATCACCAGGGACTGACCCCAGGGGCTCTCCCAGAGCTAACGGCGGGAACCTCCACACCCTGAGCAGAAGACGACTCACACTGAATTCAATGACTCTTGGATCAAGCCCTAAGGGTCTTCACAGCAATTAAATAACCACAGCTGGTCCAGACCATCTGATTCAGGCTCAGGCTGTGGGGTTGTAAAATTGCTGTGCAGATGTTGAGATTTCACAAGCTCTGGGACCCCGCGAGAGAGGAACGTCTCAGAGCCCAGGCTTCAGCCTGAGCCTGAACGTCTACACAGCAATTTTTAGCCCTGCACTCTGAGCCTCAGTTAGAAGACCTGGGTCAGCCATACCATGATCTTTAATTCCTGAGTGGCCTCGCTGGGAGCTGTAGTAAGCTCCACTCCACTAAAAAGAATGAGGAGTACTTGTGGCACTTTAGAGACTATCAAATTTATTTGAGCACAAACTTTCGTGGGCTAAAGCCCACTTCATCAGATGCATGGAGTGGAAAATACAGTAGGAAGATATACACACACACACACAGAACATGAAAAATGGGGGTTGCCATACCTACTCTAACGAGACTAATCGATTAAGGTGGAGATCAGCAGGAGAAAAAAAACTTTTGTAGTGATAATCAGGATGGCCCATTTCAAACAGTTGACAAGTAGGTGTGAGTAACACTAGGGGGGAAATAATTTTTAGTTTGTGGAATGACTCATCCACTCCCAGTCTTTATTCAAGCCTAATTTAATGGTGTCCAGTTTGCAAATTAATTCCAGTTCTGCACTTTCTTGTTGGAGTCTGTTTTTGAAGGGTTTTTTGTTGAATAATTGCGACTTTTAGGTCTGTAATTGAGTGTCCAGGAAGGCTGACGTGTTCTCCGACTGGTTTTTGAATGTTATAATTCTTGACGTCTGATTTGTGTTCATTTATTCTTTTGCATAGAGACTGTCCAGTTTAGCCAATGAACATGGCAGAGGAGCATTGCTGGCACATGATGGTATATATCACATTGGTAGATGTGCAGGTAAACGAACCTCTGATAGTGTGGCTGATGTGACTTGAATGGTGTCCCTTGAATAGATATGTGGACAGAATTGGCAACGGGCTTTGTTGCAAGGATAGGTTCCTGGGTTAAGAGAGCATGACACAAACACACTGAGCTCTTTGGAGCAAGGTCTCGCTATTTCTTTTTGTATGTCTACATGGAAAAGATGTGTTCTTGACTTGCATTAGCTAACACATTTTAAAACAGCAGTAAAAACAACG
Organism: Trachemys scripta elegans; assembly: GCF_013100865.1. Taxonomy (NCBI): domain Eukaryota; kingdom Metazoa; phylum Chordata; order Testudines; family Emydidae; genus Trachemys; species Trachemys scripta. Next base: position 67,266,143 of record NC_048304.1, on the reverse strand, counting down.
AGGAGTCCTCGTGGCACCTCATTGTTTTTACTGATTCAGACTTAACACGGCTACCCCTCTGAAACCTGTCATAAAACAGCAGTGAAAACATATCACTGCCCTATAGGGTAGCCTGGGCTTGCTTGAATTGGAACTGCTAACTCGAGTTAAAAGACAAGTTGCTGTATCTTCACTGATATTTTAATCCAAGTTACTTAACATGGATTAAGATAACCTGAGTTAAATTTCCAATTTCAGGAAATCATGGAGAGAGTCAGACAATAATTATTTAACAACAGTAGAGTAGACACATTCAAAAAGTTAAAGCTTTATAACTGTTAAACATAAATTATCAACATCACATCAGAAGATATAAAATAAATATCTTTCAAACCAAAAACTCTAATACATTCTCAAGAAGCATTTTTCTTGTTTTGCCTCTCTGTAAATTGTGATGATGTTTATCAATGGAAATATCTTTTTCGTTGGTTTGTGTGCAATAGATATTGGCCAACATTTACTGATAAAAGTCTACTTCTTCCAAGCCTGTATATAGATAAAGAGTAGCAGCATTCCCATTTTACCCAGGGGCTGTCCCTGATCCTACCTAGCCACTCCAGGCAATGGGCTCTCCAGCCAACCTCACTGGTCTCGGATGGGGACCCAGCAGCACCTTTCCCTGCTGTTCAGTAATCCTCTCCCCACCTCCTCTGATTACTACCTTAGCTGCAGCAGCAAGAGCTCCTGCCTTCCTGAAGGCTGCCTCTCAGCTGTGCTCAATGGGAGCCTCTGACTGAAGGTGAGAATCGGCTGCTAGCACTTACTTTAGGCTGAGAAGGTTGCAAAGCCTGCACTCCATGCTGGCATAGAGGTCTGTCCCAGTTCGAAGGAAGGGAGAGAGAAACAGAGCAAGAGCACAAATGATCAGTAGTGAAGGTGAATGACTGGGGTGAATAGCCAATGTAACAAGACAATTCTGTTTCAAACAACCCAGGGATCTGGGGGCAGGTGGGAGACAATGCACATTCAGGTGAATTTTAGTTCTCTCTCTCTCTCTCTCTCTTTCTTTTCCTATCACCATTCTAAGGGAAAAAATAACTTAAAACACACCCTACTGCACACAACCCCTTAAATGGTTGGTGGTGAAGACCACCATGCCTTCCACCCAGCACCTCAGCTAACTTGGAGAACTGTCCCTTTCAAAAGACAGCTGTCAGCATTTAAAGCCAAGTTCTTTCTCTGAGTGGAGAATGCACATAACCTGATGGAAGTGGAGGGAAAAAGGAAAGCTGTCTCAGGTACATACCTAACCCCTCCAGTCGGCATATGTGCTATTAGGACAAAGGGATCAATACCCAGCCAGCCTCCACCAAAATACAGGGCTTTAAGATGGGCTGAAGGGCATTTAAAGTAGGGAGCCAAATGGGATGATCCTCAGGATGACATGAAAAGTGCAGATAATCCAGGGGGAAGGAAGTTAAATACCAAAACTACAATTCATTGGTACACCCCCAAAAAAATGTTTAAGGGCCAGATCCTGAGCTGGGGTAAATCAGTGTAGCTCCACTGACTTCAGTTTACGCAAGCTGACAATCTGGCCCTTAGTCTTTAAAGATAGACAATGCAACCAAAAGTTCAGGCAAGAACAAACAAGGCTGATCCCACCAGCTCAAGTTTTGTGGGCAAGCAGCATTTTAGCTCCCCATAAATCTTCTATTGGTGCATTCATTATAAATATTACCACTCCAGAACTCCTCCGCTCCCTGCAGGTAGTAGCTGGGTAGCCAAGTAGCTCAGTTCAAGAAGCATGGGTAGAAGTTTTAATTAAGATTAGACACTACTACTTAGGATTAGTCACTCTGTACATCAGAAAAGGGGGAGGGAGTGTAGACATTCGTATATTGACTTCTGAAGGATTCTAGTGGGGATAGATAGTATTTAATTTTTTTATCTGAACTGAAATTAAAAAAAAATATTCTATGAATAGTCATTAAAAAAAAAAGAATCCCACCAGACCACAGAGATGTGTAGACTACTATACTATTAACAAACTGTACGTGCAAGAGCTAACTGAACATACAGGAAGATGTAAAAGATTAATTTCACTACTAGCAAGGACAGCCAGTGCTGGCCTAGAAGTCGCCAGCCATACATACAGAGTGTTAGATTGAATCATTCATTTGGTAATAGCTAAACATTTGGGTTGGCTCTTTTTATTTGCCTCATGTTTGAGCACCTCATGAGTAGCTCCTTTTTGTTTAGGGTCCTCTTAAATTTCAACACATTATTCAAATTTGAAAAATACACAGCAATAAAATAGAAAATGTTGTCAGAGGAAAAATGAATTCTCTTCACCAGTATCTGGAGTTCCACTGATTCGAAATAACCCACCCTATTAACTGTGGTATGTTCATTGTTTTGGGTTTGGTTTTAGGGTGGGTTATTTTTTATGTTTCTCTTGAAAAATTAAGAATAAGTTTAAAAATAACTGGAGATTACAATTAATAAAAACTAGATTACATTGTTTGATCTAAGCTATTCCCTTATATTACAAAAACAAAACAAATGAATTGGCTAAGTATTTCTTTACCTCGGAATTTTATTGAAGGACTTCATGATATTAAAATGACAAACTAGATCATAGAGTTCAAAAGGCAACATATACTTTATATAAAAATAAAGTGTTACCTTCATCCCCATAGTGTATTAAGAGGGCTAGAATAAATTTAGATAAGATATCCACCAATGGAAACGGGATTTGTGATTACAAAGCCAAATAATGAGACCCAATTCTGCAGAGACTTACATGTGTACAAGTAACTGGATGCACTGTGAGCAGTCCCATTAAAGTCAGTGGAACTAGTCATAGGGGCAGATCCTCAGTTAGTGTAAGCTGTCCCAGCTCTACTCAAGTCAATGGAACTGTAACCACTGAAAAACAGCTGAGGATCTGGCCCACAGTGCATAAACTTAAGCACACAGATAAGTCTATTCAGGATCAGAGCTAAGGGTTTATATTTGGAAAGGTGATTTGTTATCCCCATGTTTAACCCTACCAATGAAAACTAGCTCACTTTAATAGCCAATGAAACTACTAGGCCAAATGAATGTACGTACACCCATCAAAGCTAAAGAAAGTGGCCTCATGGTGGAATTTGATTAAAATATGGAACAAAGCAGTAGGATCTCTAAAAGCAGTCCATTTTTTGACAATATAAAATATAGACATTATTCCAATGCACCTTCAAATGAGCATTGTTAACTGATAGGAAGTAATACCTTATCAGTTAGATTTAATTAATATAGTACTAAAATTATTTCAAAAGACAAATTAGAAGAGTTAAATTTAGCATTTCATAAATATTTACAGATGAGAGAGTGCAAATATTTTGGACCAGATTTATTTACAAGTTTGGACCGCTCTGTATTCCATCAGACAGAAATCTTGTCCATAATTTTGATGAATAAAAAAGCCCTACAATGTTTACCAAAATGCAAACTAGCAATGGCCTCAACAAACAGATATTTTATGGATGAAAGAGTAATGACTAAAATTTTAACTGAAGATATATTGCCTACAGTTTTCAGATCAATTAAATATCCTCTACAGATACTACTCTAGATGACTAGTACACTTTTCTAGATTATTTTTTCATATCTACAGATGTAAAGTGACATTGGACACTTTATTTCATATGCTGTGTTCTAGTGCTTCATTAAAAAAATTTTCACGTATTTTGTGAACGTGCTACACACAGTACTCAAGTGGTCAGACTTTCATGCCCAACTGTGTGTGTGTTTGGCATCTATGTAACCATGCTAGAACGAAGAAAATAAGGAGAAGTTCTGTCCTATGGCTTAGTAGGTGGCCAATGAAGCCGCAACATTGGCAGGTCTGTGGTAGAATTCTTGAGCAGTATTGTCTAGTGGATAAAGCAACAGCCTATGATGCAGGAGACCTGGATTCTAGTCCCAGCTCAGCCACTGGCCTGGTGAATGACCTTGGGCAAGGAACTTCATCTCTGGGTCTCAGTTTCCCTATCTGTACAATGGGAATATGATGGTTGCCTCCTTTGTAAAGGGCTTTTGAAATCTACTAATGGCAAATGCTATTTTAAAGAATTAGGTACTATTAGCAGTAATCTCATTGTGCCTCTGTTCCTGCAAAATGGGTGAAATATAATCCACTCTCTCTCACTTATCTATTTAGACTGTAAACTCTTTGGAGCAGGGACTGCCTCTTAGTACATATTTGTACAGGCCCTAGTATAATGGTGTCCTGACCTCAGCTGGGGCCCTGAGATGCTATTGGAATACAAACAAACAACAAATGCAAAATTGCTGTCCTTTGGAAATATGGCAGATTGCTTAATATGCTTTCTTGATTTAGTTAAAATATTTACTATTTCTAACTAGAAATAACATGACAAGGCATAAGGTTAAGTATATTTTACTCGTCTGGTACCCATAGATAGCCACTTAATTTAAAGTTTATATGGTGTAATTGTGACTTTACTCAATGACAAGAACAACAGAAAGGAAATTTTGGACACAACTAGCAGGATTTTTGGTTTCTGTCACTCCCCCTTTTGTGTGTGTGTGTGTAAATGATAAAATTATGTAAATAAATGCATTACAAATAATTGACAATTATAGGAGGTACACACATTTATTACTGGCTTTATTATAACTGCATATAATCTGTGCAGGGAGGGGGACTAGATGATCTTTTGAGGTCCCTTCCAGCCCTACAGTTCTATGAATCTTTAACAATTATAAATTGAGATATTTGAATTTATATGTAATTGATCAGAAGTAATAATATTCATGAGCATTTTATTATAATGTTCCTTAATGGACAGAGATCATATTTAATATAACAATTTGAAATTGAATAATAGTATTGTTAGAACTTATTACGAATGGTGAACAGAACAATTTCTGCCTCAGGAATTATTTCAGTAACATTTTATGTCATAAGATATTCATACACTCCCTTTTGTATTTTTATTACTAAGTTCAATCTATAACATTTTTTAAACTGCCAGGCAAAACCAGAAGCTTGTCAGTGACACAATAAAATACATTCAATGTTGAGTAGTCCTTTTCTCACTAAATTTTGCAGATTACAGAGAAAGGGAGGAGGAGAGAGGCACAAACATCTGGAATATCTTCCCCCTTTCTATTAATCAAGAAACCCTGTTAAAACCCTCTTCTTCCACCTCACCCTTCATCTCTCAGATCCAGTCTGCTCCCACTTTCCCCCTCATCTTTTATTGCTTGTATTGTAGCTACCTGAGTTAGTCTGTAAGCTTCTGAGGGTAATAAGGGGGTTCCTTTTGAGTTTGTATAATCTAAATTTGAAATTCTAGCTCATTGAAGTCAATGGCAAAACTCCATTGACTTCAATGGGGCCAGGATTTCACCCTAAGTTCTCAGTAAATAGTCACACTCTCGCCTCTCTTCGCATTATTTACAAGTGGCAAAGCCATTCCCCGGTTTCGCAGGTCTTCCCGAAAGTGGTAACAGAAATCCCAAAAACTTTATAGTACTCCCACACACACACAGTCATCTATGTTGTTAAAATCACTGTCTCCCGCTGAATTTTCCCATTTGAAGTCTGTTAGTGGAACAGTTGGGGCGGGGGGCTGACAACAACATTTGCAAGTGCAGCACTAACTCTGTTTTTAGAATCATTTGTAATTTAAGCAACTGTTTTTGAAAGAAAAGAACCATCACAAACGCTTATATCCACAGACTGGTATATGGAGAGCAAGAATACACCCGCTACTACACATTCAGTGCGGGGAAGCACAGAGGAGCAATCAGAAAGATGCCAGGGTTGCAAGGGTTAATATATCTGCTCTTTATTTAGATAGACTGAGAACCAGCAACACTCTTGGCAACATTTAGAGTCAGTCTGTGAAAGGCACAGGCATACACAACCTCTCTTTATATTCCCCTTTTCAAAGCACATTTCATGTTTTAATCATTTTGTTTTTAAATTGAGTTCACTTCCAAATATCCCCCCCAGCTCCAGCGCCCCCTCCCCCACCACACACACACACACACACACACACACGCAGCCCTTTATTGCCTGGTTAATATCGTTCATACACGAGGGCAGGCCTGGGAAGCATAATTACATATCTAGTACCTGGCTGTATATGAACACTCCCAGTGATAGGGGGTTCATTGCCAAATCTAATTTGTGAAGAGCACGATTTGCAGCAGATGGATAGAAAAGGCCCCCGCATGGGGTTGCCTTTCATTCTGCCCACTGGCCTCAGCAAGAAGCTATTCACTGCCTCTTCCCAAGGCTAATGATACAGAGCATTCTGCGCAAGACTGAAATAATCCTCGTCCAAAGATTCCAGCATTAGCCTTCCCTTGCAAAAGGAGCACTGTCATATTATAAGACAGAGAATGGCCATATCACAACTATGATTTAAGGAGATTCAGTATACAGTATATTAGTCACCTTGCATTCCTTTGTAGCCTCGAATGGCTCTCTTTAGGCATATCAACACTGCAATTAAAAAAACGCTGGCTGTCCCGTGCCAGCTGACTTGGACCGATGGGGCTCAGGCTAAGGGATTGTTTAACTGCAGTGTAGAAATTCAGGGACCCTCTCAGGACCCTAGAGCCCAGGCTCCAGCCCAAGCTGGAAGGTCTACACTGCAATTAAACAACCCCTTAGTCAGAGTCCCATGAGCTAGAGTCAGCTGGCACAGGCCAGCCATGGGTTTTTAACTGCAGCGTAGACATACCCTTTGTGTCATGCTTCCTTTTGACCTCTTAGCTTCTTCCTGCCAATAAGCTTGGAACAACCTCTAACTTTTGTGTTCCAAATACCTTCCTATTCCTCTAAATGAGTCCTTTAAAAAAAAAAATAATAATCAGCACATATCTTTTGCAAACACACAATGAAATCACTGACATGTCTGATCCATTGTCTTGTGTATTTTTTTTTCTGCATTCTATTATAAGGAACTCGGGGCAGAAATTTGATCTTTACATGTCTTATAAGTCACTGCATACACTTTTTTTCAATTTTAGAATTGCAGAAAAGGTTCCACATATAAAATTCTCCCACCAGTTCCTGTTGTTAGTTCTCACTGTTCATACCATGGTTTCTCTACGTGCAGAGAAGCCAGATGGGATTCCTGCTTTCCCTCTCTCTACACCCCACCTTTTGGTGTTCCATTTATACAATGATTGTTAAAAGAGGAAGCGGAGGAAAACTTGTATGGCTCTTGTTTTGCCATAAAATTGCCAGGTGGGCCAAATGCACATTTGCTGTGAATTGCCATTTGCTTTTCATAAGTTCAAGCTTCATGATGCTAGACATTGGGGAAACACTTTCATTTTGTAAGTGAGCGGCCTTGTCTGGAAATATCATTAGCAAAAAGAAACCTACGTTTCCTATTCACTTTGTCTCATTATCCAAAATACCATGTTCCTTTTTATTAAAGTAAGAAGATTGGCACTCCCAGCACCCATCCTGCTTCATACTAATTGATTTTTAAGGTTCATGGGGTACCAACAAATGTTTAAGCAAAAATGGCAACCCCCTTGGGTAGTCATATATTAAAGTGTCCTATCTTTACTTCTGTATTTCAAGCAGCAGAATAGTTCCCTGCACAATATGCAATACTCCATGACTTGTTGCAGATGAGAGGTAGTCTATTCTTAGAACTCCTGGTACTGGTATACTGTGGTTAAGCAATGTAAGCTGAAAAGGTCTCAGGAGCAGGATTCTCTACTGCAGTGTAAGATGGATCATTTCAGATTGTCCTCCCCAGTGTGTAAAAAAAAATTCAGAGATTGGAAAGTAAAAGGTACCTTATGTGGATGATTGGTAGGACACAGTAAGCAATGGCCAACAGCAGCATAGCCGTGCTGTCAGAATCTGCACAGCAGTCCCACTGCTACTATATTAATGTATTGGAGTGTTTAGACAAAGAAAGAAGGAGGAGGGAAAGGGTAGCGAAGGTAGGAAATTTACCTGAATCAGATTTTCAATCAAGCTAACTATGCCTGCCATGTATGCACAAAGCCTAAGCTGGTACACTTTGCATAAGGGTAGCAGAAAAAGGAGAAAATCAGAACATAAAACAAAAGCACCCAATGAAGATCAAGTAAGAGTCAATGCAAGTTCACAGACAATTGGGAGAATTTTCCTCTTCCTAGTCTTTTTTTTAATGTTTTCCTGGAAGCTGAATTTGCCAAGAAACAGTTATGAAAATGTCAGGGGGAGGGGAAGAGTTAGCCTCGTGCACCAATTATTCTGACTTTGAGTTTACAAAATGTAAACAGCAAGGTCAGATTGTCAGAGCAAGTGCAGGATGCTTGCATTCCGATCAGCCCGGCTGCTGAGGATTTGGTTCTCTTTGGTGAAAGATTCAGGGTCTGATGAAGTTCATGCCCTGGTTGATAGGGCAATGCTGACCTCAGCTACAATATTCTCTTAGTAAGACAGAGAGTGTCTCTTCCACCCGCCCCCATGAAAGCTCACATTCCCTTGTGGGTGCCATTTTATTGCTATCAGGAGCCCAGCTTGTTCCACCCAGTGCCTAGGCTTGATGCGTGGGGCGGGGGGAAGGAGGGTGTTGGGAAGAGGGCAGGGAGAGAAAGTGAGGTGGGGGTTAGTCGTGGTTTCTCCAAGCTGCCACAAAATGCATCTCTCCAGAGTTATCCCAGTGCTATTCGTCAACTGTTTTTCAGGGCTGTGAAAAATCAATGAGATTTGTACTGCAAACTGATCATTATGACAGGAAAAACTCTGCAATGAAATTGATTTGCTTAAATATAATAACAATTTAACAGTGAGTTGTAGGAGGGGAAAACCCTCAAGATCTGAGACAAAAATTGAGATAAGCAATAAACCTCCTTGCTATACTAACTCAACGGATTTTTTTTTTAAATAGGCTTCAGACTTGTTAAAATGGAGATTCCCCATTCCAGCTAACACAATGCAGAAAAAAGATAGCGAGGGCAGCCGAATCACAACATGCCTTTGGCTGGGCAAACAAATGAATCCAGATTAGTGCATTTATAAATTACATGCAGCAGAAACAATTAAAGACTGTGAGCTGTCCCAGTCTTTTGGCTTTATTTCACCCTTTTGTAAGACTGTACAGAGCATATATCTAGCAACATTTCCATGAAATCCCAACCTGCTCTTCTGCAGGGCTCAACACCCTGAAATCAGTGGCGGTCTTTCCATTCAGGGTAAGGAGAACAGAAATTCAAATAGGACAAAGTAAGTTTTTACTTCCATTTCAATTCATAGTTATTAAACTAACATTGTAGCTCTTCTCAATCACAAATCCATTGTAGGGTAACTGCTGCACTGGTCTGGATGGTGTATAATACACATTCCAATCCAGTGGATAGAGCTCTGGACTAAGAGTCAAGAAATCTGGTTTCTATTCTTGGTTCTTCCACTATATACTTCATCTCTCTAGGCCTGCATCTCCTCTCCCATTCTGTATTATTTGTATTATCATAGCCCCTTTGTTTGTCTTGTCTGTGTAGATCGTAAACCTTTGGGCCACAGACTGCCTCTTATTACGTATTTGTACAATGACTAGCACAATGAAACCCCTACCCCAGTCTCAGCTGGGGTCCCTAGGCACTACTGTAATGCAACTAATAAAAATAATAAGAAATAATTCCATTATATGGTTCTATATTAGCATCAATTGAGCTAGAAACGTTACGTATGCTTCATTCAACAAGTTAACGAGGTCAACAGTGAGAAGATCAACTCTTCTCCTTTTCCCCGTGAAGGAAGAAAAACAGAGGTAGATCTCACTGACACCACACCACCATTGCTTTTAGTGGCTCAACGCTTTTATGTAGAAATTCAATAGTTTGCATACAAGTCAGAGCATTTTATTTTTGAGGCACTCGCATTCCATTATGCATAAGAATAACGTTTGCACCCAGAATAGGTGCATATTTGAATCCATGGCTAGAAATACAGTCACAAGAAGCACACAGCTAACTGCTTGATTTACAGGCACAAACAGGTAGGTTCCTATCAGAATCAGCTCTACCTCCACTACCCCCATGTAGATGAATTTCAGTTTATGAAATGCCGTGGTGAAGCACATTTCGTCACCACAGGTAAGCATGTGCGGCTTAATGAGTTTGTATGCTTCCGATCTGCTTCACTACCCTCACTGTAAGCATCCTAATTTCCGTGTCAGTTTGGGGTCATCCTCAGAGAAAAATTGCAAGAGAAGAACAGAGTAGTTAAGGTCATATGATACAAGTCCCCTTTCCATCCCACGCAGTATTCTAGTAGAGTGATTTTATTCCAGAGATTGCACCAAACCCTCCGACAGCAGCCACATGTTGCTCAGAAGTGGTCAATCATGCAGACTGACATTTAATCTCCATCACAGATCCTTTATTTAGAGAAGTGATGGACAACGCTACCTGGGCACATTACAATGGATGAGCTGAAGGACTCATTTCTATGAACCAATCCAATTTTTACAAGAACAGAATCATTGTTTTCTTCCCCCTTTGCAATTTTTTTTAAAACATATGCACTTCAGTCTACTGGGAAGACAACTTCTTTTTCTGCAGGCTACTGTCAGCAGCCTGTTTGCGTCATCATGCAATGGTATGTTTCTTAATATAGCAATAAAGGATTAATCGTTCTGCTTGAAAGGAGATTCAGACAACCATGGGTGAACACTGAACCAACAAATGAGTGATCAGCAATGTAAAATGAACTTTGAGTATAGCAGATAGAGAAAAGTAAGTATTTAGCATACAGCTCTTGCGAGTGCAGAACACTTCTGAAAACGAATACACTGCAGGGGGAAAGGCAACTGTAGTCAACAAAGAATTATAGTCACAGCTATTTCTCAAATTCAATCCCACCTACAGTAAATGCTTGTAATTGCATCAGTTTTAAATCTGCAACCAGGCGATCGACTGAGATTCAACTTCATGCAGTATTGTGCCATCACTACCACTAAAAACAATGGCTACAGGAGATTGAGAAGTTACAGTTCAATATGTCAGGTGACAACAAAGAACAGAGAAATTGCACGCGTTAAAAATTAAGGGCCAAGATTTTCACAATTTAGGTGCCTAAGTGAATTGTTTTTTTGAAGTGTTCAGCACACAACAGGCAGACTTTGAAGGCAGTAAATGGGAGCTTCCAGTTGCTCAGCACTTTTCAAAAACAGGATCCTCACGTAGGTGCCCAATTATGGATTTGGGAGATTAATTTTTGGTGCCAGTTTTTGTTTTTTAAAATCTTGACCAAAGAATTTATCTGGTAATCAGGCCAGCATAAGGATCTAGCTAATTCTGCCTTTTCATTTTTAAATTCTTTGCATGAGTTTGATTCCCCTCCAGATACCAATGTTCTTCAGGATCTATAATATAGGTCCAATTATTCAATCTACAGGTGAGTCCACTTCTATTGGTGCCAGAAACATCTTCTCATGAACTCACACTGGAGTTACACGTTGTTTGGGTGGTGTGGGGGGGAGTTTATACAGAGATCTGGACATCCGCAAGGGGCAATTGCCCAAATCCCATTGGCTTTCATTAGACTTAGGGATCTAAGTGCACTTTTTGAAATTCTCCCCATCGAAAATTAAATTATATTATCAGACTTATAAAATTACTTTCTAGTAAGAAAAAAATGCTCCTGCTTAAGTCAAAAATCACTGCTCCTGTTTCTTCTGCTTCTCGTTTCCTGCAAATCTTAGCTTCATCCAAGACCTAAATCACAATACTTCATTATAATGCAAAAACCTCTTATTTCTCAAATCTAGTCATATACTTTCTTACTTCTTAAAAGTAAAGAAAGGTGGTTTTGTCAATCTGAACAATGCTGACAATATTGATTGTGATTTAATATTCAATTAATGATTATTCTGAAAGTAATCTGAACTATAATTACTGTACGAGATTAATATTATGGCTCCAAGATATGTAATTTCTCTGTTCTTCTTCAAGATGTTTGGAGACTTTACTTTTTTACACAATATGTCGGTATGAACTATTGATATATAATCTTTCAAAATTCTGTCCTTTGCTATCAGTTGATGTCAGAATTGGAGTAAGAGATCTATAATAGTTACATAACCAAGGTAACATCCTAAGAGCAAAGTTCATACTGCTTACTAATTATTATGGTTTCAAAAGCCAAATGATCCAATGGTTAGGGTGTTAGCCTGGATCTGGAACACCCAATTGCCAGCTCTGCCATAGATTTGCTTTGTGACCTTGGGCAAATCACTTAGGCTGGTCTACATTGGGAACTTATGGAAGAGTTCTTCTGTCAACCTGGCTAACCTACCTCTCGGGAAGGTGGATTACTTGCACCGACAGAAGAACCCCTCCCATCAGCATAGGCAGTGTGCCACTGTAGGGCTTTAAATATAGACATACCCCCAGTCTCTGTGTCGCAGTTCTCCCACTATAAAATGGGGATAACAGCACTTCACTACCTCTTAGGGGTGTTGTGAGGATTGCTATATTAAAAGATTCTGAGGCACTCAGATGGTATTGGGGGCCACAGAAAGTATCTACAAAAAGAAGAACAAGAGTACTTGTGGCACCTTAGAGACTAACAAATTTATTTATTTATTTATTTGTTAGTCTCTCAGGCCTGGTCTACACTACGGGTTAAGGTCGACTTTAGCAGCGTTAAACCGAATTAAGCCTGGACATGTCCACACAACGAAGCCCTTTCTTTCGACTTAAAGGGTCCTTAAAACCGGTTTCTTTACACCACCTCCGACGAGGGGATTAGCGATAAAACCGGCCTTTGCAGGTCGGAATTGGGGAAGTGTGGACGGAATTCGACATTATTGGCCTCCGGGGGCTATCCCACAGTGCTTCATTGTGACCGCTCTGGACAGCACTCTCAACTCAGATGCACTGACCAGGTAGACAGGAAAAGACCCGCGAATGTTTGAATTTCATTTCCTGTTTGCCCAGCGTGGAGAGCACAGGTGACCACGCAGAGCTCATCAGCACAGGTAACCGTGATGGAGTCCCAGGATCGCAAAAGAGCTCCAGCATGGACCGAACGGGAGGTACGAGATCTGCTCGCCATATGGGGAGATGAAGCAGTGATAGCTGAACTCCGTAGCAGTAAAAGAAATGGAAAAGTATTAGAAAAGATCTCCAAGGCCATGAAGGACAGAGGCCATAACAGGGACACAGCAGTGCCGCATGAAAATTAAGGAGCTACGGCAAGCTTACCACAAAGCCAGAGAAGCAAACGGAAGGTCCGGGGCAGAGCTGCAAACTTGCCGCTACTACGCGGAGCTGCATTCGATCCTAGGGGGTGCAGCCACCACTACCCCAACCGTGTGCTATGACTCTCTCACTGGAGAAACACACAGGGAAGATGGTTCGGGGAACGAGGAAGATGAGGATGGAGGTACTGTAGGTGGCTCACAGCAGCAAGGAAGCGGAGAAACCGGTTTCCCCAACAGCCAGGATATGTTTGTCACCCTGGACCTGGAACCAGTAACCCCCGAACTCACCCAAGACCCTCAGGGCACACAGGAGACCTCTGGTGAGTGTAACTTTGTAAATATTTGTAAACATTACAAAAAAAAAAGCAAGCGTGTTTAATGATTAATTTGCCCTGGCAATCGCGGCCAGTACATCTACTGGAAAAGTCTGTTAACGTGTATGGGGATGGAGCGGAAATCCTCCAGGGACATCTCCAGAAAGCTCTCCTGGTTGAAATGGGGTGATTTTATTAAGGGGACATTCAGAGGCGCCCGTTCCTGCTCTTCTGACCAGAAATGTTCCCCGCTGTTAACCACGCGGTGGGGGGAGGGGTGAAGTGATCATCCCAGAGAATCGTGTGTGTGTGTGTGGGGGGGGGGGGTTTACTTGTGTTTGTGCCGCATGTTAACCGGGAAACCGCAGCCCCTCCTTTTACATTGAAACCCCATTTTAAATGGACAACGCAATTCATCCTTGATATGGGAAATGCGCTGCTGTTTGCAACCTTTCCCGCATGTTAAGAAGGTTAAAAAAGCCAAAACACTGTGGCCTACCATGGCTGCCTGCAAGCCGAAATATGCGACCTTGTAATGAAAGAGTGTACCCATTGTTCTCTAAAATGTGTCTTTTTTAACCACCTCTCCCTTCTCCTCCACCAGGTGCAAATGTTTCTCCTTCGCAGAGGCTCGTGAACATTAGAAAGAGAAAACGTAGGACGAGGGACGATATGTTCACGGAGCTGCAGATGTCCTCCCACGCTGATAGAGCACAGCAGAATGTGTGGAGGCAGTCAATGTCGGAGATGAGAAAAGCCCAATATGAACGAGAGGAGAGGTGGTGGGCTGAATCACGGGATGAACAGAGCAAGTGGCGGGCTGAAGACGATAGGTGGCGTCAGCTTGCAGACAGACGGCAAGAGGCAATGCTCCGTCTGCTGGAGCATCAAACTGATATGCTCGAGCGTATGGTTGAGTTGCAGGAAAGGGAGCAGGAGCAGAGACCGCCGCTACAGCCCCTGTGTAACCAACAGCCCTCCTCCCCAAGTTCCATAGCCTCCTCACCAAGACGCCCAAGAACATGGTGGGGGGGGCTGTCGTCCACCCAGTCACTCCACCCCAGATGATCACCCAAGCATCAGAAGGCTGGCCTTCAATAAGAGTTAAAGTTTTAAAATGCAGTGTGTCCTTTTCCATCCCTCCTCCCCCACCCATCCCAGGCTACCTTGGCAATTATCCCCCTACTTCTGTGAGGAACTAATAAAGAATGCATGAATGTGAAAAAAACAATGACTTTATTGCCTCTGCAAGCGGGAGGGGAGGGTGGGGTGGGGTGGTTGGTTTACAGGGAAGTAGAGTGAACCGGGTCGGGGGGGGGGTTGGAGGGTTCATCAAGGAGAAACAAACAGAAGTTTCACACAGTAGCCTGGCCAGTCACAAAACTCGTTTTCAAAGCTTCTCTGATGCACACCGCGCCCTGCTGTGCTCCTCTAACCGCCCTGGTGTCTGGCTGCGCGTAATCAGCGGCCAGGCGAGTTGCCTCAACCTCCCACCCTGCCATAAATGTCTCCCCCTTACTCTCACAGATATTGTGGAGCGCACAGCAAGCAGCAATAACAATGGGGATATTCTTTTCGCTGAGGTCTGAGCGAGTCAGTAAGCTGCACCAGCACGCTTTTAAACGTCCAAATGCACATTCCACCACCATTCGGCACTTGCTCAGCCTGTAGTTGAACAGATCCTGACTACTGTCCAGGCTGCCTGTGTACGGCTTCATGAGCCATGGCATTAAGGGGTAGGCTGGGTCCCCAAGGATCACGATAGGCATTTCAACATCCCCAATGGTCACTTTCTGGTCCGGGAAGAAAGTCCCTTCCTCCAGCTTTCGAAACAGAGCAGAGTTCCTGAAGACACGAGCATCATGTACCTTTCCCGGCCATCCCACGTTGATGTTGGTGAAACGTCCCTTGTGATCCACCAGGGCTTGCAGCAGCATTGAAAAGTACCCCTTGCGGTTTACGTAGTCGGTGGCTTGGTGCTCCGGTGACAAGATAGGGATATGGGTTCCGTCTACGGCCCCGCCACAGTTTGGGAATCCCATTTCAGCAAAACCATCCACTATTGCCTGCACGTTGCCCAGAGTCACTACCCTTGCTATCACCAGGTCTTTCATTGCCCTGGCAAATTGGATCACAGCAGCCCCCACAGTAGATTTGCCCACTCCAAATTGATTCCCGACTGACCGGTAGCTGTCTGGCGTTGCAAGCTTCCACAGGGCTATCGCCACTCACTTCTCAACTGTGAGGGCTGCTCTCATCCTGGTATTCTGGCGTTTCAGGGCAGGGGAAAGCAAGTCACAAAGTTCCATGAAAGTGCCCTTACGCATGCGAAATTTCCGCAGCCACTGGGAATCATCCCACACCTGCAACACGATGCGGTCCCACCAGTCTGTGCTTGTTTCCCGGGCCCAGAATCGGGGTTCCACGGCATGAACCTGCCCCAGTGACACCATGATTTCCACATTGCTGGGGCCTGTGCCTTGTGAGAGGTCTATGTCCATGTCAATCTCCTCATCACTCTCGTCGCTGCGCTGCAATCGCCTCCTCGCCTGGTCCGGGTTTCGCCTTGGCATGTCCTGGCTCTGCATATACTCCAGGACAATGCGCGTGGTGTTCATAGTGCTCATAATTGCCGCGGTGATCTGAGCGGGCTCCATGATCCCAGTGCTAGCTATGGTGCCTGGTCAGAAAAAAGGCGCGAAAGTAGTATCTGATGGACCAGGAGAAGGAGGGAGGGCGGGAGGGAGGGAGGGCCGAGTGACGACATGGCGTACAGGTACAGGAACAGGGAGAAACACAAACAACTGTCACACAGAATGGTCCCCCCAAAGATTAAACTGAAAACCCTGGGCTTAGCAGGCCATTGATTTCACGGAGGAAGGGGAAGCAAATGAATACAGAACAAATCTATTTTTTACATCTTAAGCTGGCAGCCGACGGTGCAGCATGACTGATAGCCTCTCCAGTACGATGATGACGGTTACCAATCATAAAATACCATCATCTGCCAAAAGGCAAGGGGCTGCTGCTGTGTAGCAATGCAGCCCCACGTCTTCCAGCCCCACGTCCGCCAGCACCCAGCATCGCCCTCGGCCTCTTCTGGGTGCTTAGCAGACAATACTGGGCAATTGGCAGAAAATAGTATATTACGACTGGTAGCCATCATCATCGAAACAGTAGCATGTCTGCCCAGGTGGCCATGATTGACAGCCACTCCAGTACGACGACGATGGGTACCAGTCATAATATACCATCGCCTGGCAAGGGACTGGTGCAATGCAGCCCTACGGCTGCCAGCCCCACGACTATCACTCATGCTACACCGTCTACCGCCAAAAGGCAGTTAGCAGCTGCTGCTGTGTAGCAATGCAGTCCCACGTCTGCCGGCACCCAGAGGACATATGGTGACGGTGAGCTCAGCTGATCTGAGCGGGCTCCATGCTTGCCGTGGTATGTTGTCTGCACAGGTAACCCAGGTAAAAAGGCGCGAATCTATTGTCTGCCGTTGCTGTGCCGAGGAGGGAGGGGCCTGACGACATGTACCCAGAACCGCCCGCGACACTGTTTTGCATCATCCGGGCATTGGGATCTCAACCCAGAATTCAAAGAAAAGGCGTGAACCGCTTCTCGGCTCTCTGAGCTGTGGCGCAAACGTAGTATCTGACGGACTAGGGGAAGGAGGGAGGGCGGGCCGAGTGACGACATGGCGTACAGGCACAGGGAATTAAAATCAAGAACGGTGGCTGTGCATCAGGGAGAGACACAAACAACTGTCACACAGAATGGTCCCCACCAAAGATTAAACTGAAAACCCTGGGTTTAGCAAGCCGTTGATTTGACGGAGGGAGGGGGAAGCAAATGAATACAGAGCAAATCTATTTTTTACATCTTAAGACGATGGTGCAGCGTGACTGATAGCCCTTGGCATCTTTCTGGGTGCTTGGCAGCAAATACGGGGCGGTGTATGACGATGGTCTTCAGGCCTATTGCACAATCGGCTGCTCGGGGAAGACTCTGCTAACGTACGATGACCCGACTTGTAATAGGACGGCTAATAGTCGTAATACACCATTTACTGCCAAAAGGCAAGCCCCACGGCTGCCAGCACCCAGATCGCCGATGAAGGCTACTGCACCGTCTACTGCACCGTCTACCGCCAAAAGGCAGTTAGCAGCTGCTGCTGTGTAGCAATGCAGTCCCACGTCTGCCGGCACCCAGAGGACATATGGTGACGGTGAGCTCAGCTGAGCTGAGCGGGCTCCATGTTGTCTGCACAGGTAACCCAGGTAAAAAGGCGTGAATCTATTGTCTGCCGTTGCTGTGACGGGGGAGGGAGGGGCCTGACGACATGTACCCAGAACCGCCCGCGACACTGTTTTGCATCATCCGGGCATTGGGATCTCAACCCAGAATTCCAAGGGGCGGCGGAGACTGCGGGAACTGTGGGATAGCTGTGGGATAGCTACCCATAGTGCAATGCTCCGGAAGTCGACGCTAGCCTTGTACTGTGGACGCGGTCCGCCGACTAGAGCACCTAGAGCATTTTATGTGTGGACACACACAATCGGCTGTATACAACCGATTTCAATAAAACCGGCTTCTATAAATTCGAACTAATTTCATAGTGTAGACATACCCTAAGGTGCCACAAGTACTCCTGTTCTTCTTTTTGCGGATACAGACTAACACGGCTGCTACTCTGAAACCTGTCAGAAAGTATCTAGTGCAGATAGACACTACATGTTATTGACCAGATTGGTGCTACCACAACAACAGTAATAGATTGCTCCCACAGCAAATAGGGAAGTAAACCTATTTCATTGGGTACGCTCCCCACCCTACATTCTCCTCCCTCACCCCAGTCACACCTCCCTCCTTTACCTTCTTATTCTTTTCTGCAATATGAAAAAAGTAAGTGCCTCTCCTGAGTTGCCTGATGCCTTTGTTAATCTAATACTCAATCACTACATGTGGATGCCTCCAGCAAGGAGTGGTGAAAAGTCTTTATATATTCAGGTTGGAGAATCCTCCTTAAAACCACAGATGACTTCTCTTGTGGTTGCTAAAGTCCACCTGATAATAAGCAGCTAATTTCTATAGTTGAAGCCCATATTGCTGCTCCACAGATGTCCAACACAGACCCATCTTACTAAAGCCCATGGGATCCAACAGCCAGCCATACATACAAGGATGGTCTACAGTGGACACAGGAAGTGTTAGTGAAACAATATGTTCACTGGCACGTGTGTACACGAACACACACAACACCCCCTTCGCCAAAACAAAGACAAAGAGAAAAAACTCCGCATGTGCTCATTGGTCAAGAAATCCAGGAGCAGAAAGAAATTACAAGAGTTTATCTCAGAAAATTAAATGAAGACAAAAAGGAATCACTAAACAGAGCTCCCTACTCCCGAAAAGTGCCCAGCTTTCCTGGCCGATATGATGCAATGTCCAAGACCATACTGCTTTATCAAACAACACTGGCTCAGACAGGGATTTGGAGCAATCAAATTTTTGAATTGCTCTGCTCCAGCTCCACTCCGGCACCAATAGTGACTGCTAGAGCTCCGCTCCAGCTCCGGGCAAAAACCTGCAGCTCCACTGCTCCACGCTCCAGTTCCGGGCTCCGCTCCGAAGCCCTGGGTGCCCTGACAGCTGTGCTCTTCACCCAAATTTGGTCTAACTCTGGTTTACCTTTTGTGAAAGGAGATTATTCTAAATGAAAAACCCTGAACAGGATAGCTCCTCTGGGTGATTTGAGCCCTGCATGATTCCCACCTTGAAAGATGACACTTCAGCATGATAATTTCCAAACACGCAACCAAATTCCAAAGTCACAGGACAAAGAATCACTATCCTGCTTGCTCTTCTATACGCCACTCTTCAAAACATATATAAAAGCAAGCGACTCAATTGCAAAGATGGGAACCTATGGAAGACATCACAAGAATCCTCCATAAGGTCACCAGAATACCCTTCTTGAAAGCAATGGAACTCTTTGTTAGGTAACATCGTAGTTCAACTCCCTGCTGATTTGCTTTGGCTGACTATCAATGGTGTACCCATTCTGCCAAGTGTATTGGTCACAGAAATTTTGCTCATCACTTCTGAGCCAATAATTCTTGTCCCCCTGTGGTACATGCTATCCAAAGCTGGCAGAGTATTAATAGTAAACATATTCACTAACTTTCCTCACTCATGCTACTGATGGACATTGGTCCTTAGCCATTCTAACCAATGAATCATATTCAGTCTCCTTCCGTGCTCTCAGAGTTTTCAGGCCCTAAAATATGATGTTATTCCATTTGGGGGAATTTTTTCAAACGTACCCATGAAAGTTAGGCACCTGAAGGAGAATAAGAATTAAAGTACACAATTCCCATTTGTTCTTTTGAAAAATCTCCCCTTTCCTTAATTGGAAAGAATATCATCACCTCCTACTCCATTCTGTGTATTTTCTTTTTAATAGGAAAAATAATTTTCAGAAGTCACAGCAATTGGGATTTCATATTTACAATCACAATAGAGTAAATTAATTCGCCGTGTTATTTCCCTCAAGTAGGCAGAAGCCAGAGGCATGATGGAGCAGTCTTATCATAGCGGCAAAATATGCCTTGCTAAATGACTGCTCTTGCAGCTGCAGCCCATCTATTTGTTTTATTTGGCCTTTTGAACATCTGCATAACTTGCATGCTTCAAATACTGGGTTACTGTTTTCCTTCTCTACAGAGAAAAAAAAAAGGGCAAAAAAAAAGCACAGCCTTGGTGTTTACCGGGCTTTCAGATTCACAATAAGTGGGTGAAACCCGACACTCAAACTAATGCCATAATATGCTTTAGAGGCTTTGTTTCCTTATATAGAACCAATGTATGGTGTTTCATCCTGGCTCAAGTTACATCCATCAATTACAAAGTTACTAGAAAGAATGATAGCCACATAACTAGATTCTTTCTAACTTAAAGACTACCAATCATTATTATTCAGCCCCTTAGCTTTCTTGATAACATGTTTGTAGAAGATAAAGACCTTACTACAGATACATTATTTAGAACTATTGAACCCATGTTATCACTTAAAGATCAGATCAAATAAATTCACCTAAATTAGTTTCTTCCTTCCCTCCAGCCAGTCCTCCATGTTGGCTGTACTACCTTTTCCACTCTGTCTGGTGCACTAAGATTTTAAATGTAGGGTCAACTGTACCAGACTGCAAGATACATTAAAAAAAATAACGGGGAGAAAGGAGGAGACCAAAAGTGAAAATTCATGTGTCCTGCAGTAGCAAAAGAGGATGACATCAACTGCACAATGAAAAGTTTGTGTGGTATAGAGTTTTGTCACAGAACCAGTCCTTGAGTTATGGTGCCCACAGCTCTTGTCCCATCCTGAAATCTGGCATCCCAGGCACTGCCTAAAGCTGCCTCTGCATAGAAATCAATGTTGCATTAGAGAGCACTGCTTTAGTTGCCTTAAAACTGGGTCACCATCAAAGATACTACTATATGCTGAAGTAAAGTGGAGTTTAATGAGAGAAGAGTTGTAATGGCCAATCTATGGGTCAGATTCTCAGCTGACGTAAACTAAATTGAAGTCAATGAAGCCACACAAATTTACACCAGCTGGGTATCTTACCCTGTAACCAAGTGATGCACAGCTTTTAGAGTCCCTGAGATGGACTAGCAAACGCACCATGAGCAAAAGCCTTAGCCCGGGCAATGTTGGCAGTGGAGGAAGAATCAGAGGCATACTGTAGAAATAAAGATGCTAAACTAAAAACATTTGTCATTTTTTAAAAAAAGGTTTGATCTTGTTTAAACCGGTTGTAAAATTAAAACACTCATACAAAATACGTTTCTCAGTATAGTCTCATCAAATTGATCTGCTTAGGAATAGTGACTATTGCAGTGGTTGCAACCTTTTCTATACCATGACCCGCCCCCATTCCTGTTTGGGCATAAATGCAGGGTGGTCTTGAGCCACCAGATCTTTGAAAGGGGCTGTGGCATCCAGGTTCAGAACCCACAGGCTACTGAACTGGGATTAAGAAATGTAACTGAGATCAGTTAGACTATAAAATTGAAATGAATGACATTAAACTGTTGTATCAAAAGTTATTATGCTCACGTGCATACACACCCATTTTAAACTGAAGCATTTGTTTTGGATATATTTCCAAACAAAGCAAGGAAAAGTGAGCCCAAATTCTTCCTAAATTAAAAACAATGTATTACTACTCATTTCCCAACAATCACTTCAATCAATTTCAATCTAAGAAAAAATGATAAAACGATCAGGTGGGAACATATCAAAATAAAATATTATTCCTGTCTCTTTTCATCTGACAAAAACGTAATGATTCCATAATGTATTTTTTTTCTTACAGCGCAAGGGGACTATGATGGAATTTAAGTGAAACAATCTCTGGGTATTACTGAAAACTATCAACAATTGTACACTCTATTTTGGTTCCATTCACTCACAAATGAACATTTTTCTATAATGGCTGTTGAGACAATCCCTACTGCCTTACAGAAAAAACATTGGTATTAAGTGTATTTTAATCAGGCATTTAAAGCATACTACACACACCCCACTATATCACAAGTACGAATCAGTTGGATAGATTCACTCTTGGTGAAATTTACATGACTGTCAAAAACATCTGAAAGTATCAGTCTTAAGATGTCACTGAGCTTGCATCAAAAATCAGTAAAGTAAAACCTACAAATAACCCTAAAACAAGTCTTCCAGGCACATGGTCCACCACTCTGTATTTCTAAAATAATAAATCAGCAGCAATTCTCGGGGGGTTTTTTTTGTGTGTTTGGGGGTGGGGGGAGAGGGATAGCAGGGCAGAAGAAAAAGTAAGAAGGGGGGAATAAAAAGCAGAGGGAAATTTAACTTTACAGGCAATCAATTCATATAATCTGCAAAGCAAGTGAAATTCAAAATTTCTAAATGGGCTACTTCCTTCAAAATGAAAATGGTAATTTTTCCCCCATTAGCAAAATCTGGACCTCAGTGCTGTCTGTTAAACATATTCAGACATTAGCATTTTGACTTATGGTATACTCAACAAACCTCCACTCAGTAACACTTGGGGAATTAAATAGGTACTTTAAATAAATTTTAATAATTTTAATTATAATTTTAATTAAATAGACACATCAATACATGTCAAGTTGTGTTTTTCTGCTTCTATAGAATTTCCTCTCTTTTTGCAATGCACCATAACTGGGGACCTTATCTTTCTGACTTCTTGTTATAAGAATCTATATATGGCTAATTGTAACTATTTATATTCTGCTGCGTGTCCGGTCCTATCTATCTACTATAACATCATAAATGGAAATACTTTGGAAGGTTCCACCTAACAGCGATATATTTCATTCAATAATTTTTAGCTAAGATCAAGTGTAATATCAGATAGGGACTTCAGTTGATGAACTATATCCTGTACATATACAGAGACGGATTTGATTATCTAACAGGTCTGTTTAATCTCCAGACATGTTATAAGTTTGATTAAACTGTGTTCCTGGTTGCAGACTTTCACTAAATGAAATTTATAAAGGATTTTCAGTGTTCCTGTCTAAATGAGTATAATATTTTCGTGTGTGTGTGTGTGTGTGTGTGTGTGTGTGTGTGTGTGTGTGTGTGTGTGAGAGAGAGAGAGAAAATTTGAAATAAAATATAGGATAATACTGACAACCCCTCATTAAACAGATTCACTCTGCATTCTACAAGAGAACTATGTTCTTATCTGCAATCACATTAAAAATTGCATGTCACAGAATTAAAATCAGTGTGTAGTCCATAAATAGAAAAACAAAATCAAAACAGCATACCATGTCATGAGCACTATTTTACTAGTCTGCTATCAGCCCACACTAGAAATTACCATCAAATCCATTAGATGGCAGGATTAGGCCCATAGTTTGTAAACATCTGGCCCTTTAGTGGGTGGAGGCCTGACATGATGATGGTTGTTACTGGTGCTAAACTTCTAACAGATTTATCATTTGGCACAAATTGTGGAGCTGCTGCTTTTTGGCTCTAAGGGACTTTGTTTCCAATTTCAGGGACATGTTGCATGCAAATTAATGAAGACTGAAAACCCTGGTGCAGTGGTGTGATCACAGTTCTCTTGGGAGCGGGGTGAGGTGGAGATGCATCTAACTAGGTATTTGTACAGTGCCATACCACCATAGTTAGCGGAGCACTTGGTCTCATTCAGATACCTTTAGTCCTGCACTCTATGCTTTCTAGGAGTTTCTTCATTATCAGCCAAATTTTGCTACAACAGATAGAGCTAAAAGTGTTAGATACTGACTAGAAGGATTAAATAGCCATAGAATAGATGAACTAATAGAAGAGGGATGTGTTCTATTTTAAATGCAATCCAAACAAAATCATCTCAGCTATTGTAAATTTCCGCCAGTTATACCACAACTAAAATATAAGGGATGGAGGAAAGGGAATAATTATCAAGAAAGTCATGCCAACTCCTGACAAGAAACTTTTTACCCCATTTAACTAGAAGGACTTACTATATTTCTGATCTACACTGTCACATTTGACACTAGCCAGCTTGAAGGACAGTATTATTATACTTTGTACCTATGAATATTATTTAATCTAATGATTACATAAATTTCACAATATAAATAATTTTGGGCTCTCTAACAGGATTCCATTTGTAACCCTAAGTAGTGTAAAATACAAGAGTTAATTGCCTGTGCAAATATTTCAGGGTAGTGTTTACGTAATCAACAGTACATTAAGTACCAGAGTTGTGCTTGCTGATAGGTGAAAGAACAAGTTTGAAAGGCAACTGCACTGCCAATTAGCTTTCAACAAATATGTACACAAGCTGTGCTTGCAGGCTTATACTTAGCTTCCTCATTCTCTGTAGGATGCCAGGTTTTAGAATAGCTGATTCTTCTATACTGAAACCCTTAGTTAGCATAGGAGAACTTGAACAAAAGAGGGTGGCAAATTTTGGTCAACCAGAGGTCTAAAATGTCAGACTTTAAATTTCAAATCATTATGGTCATGAATATTGAAGCCAAGGTCTGACTTGGACAAAAACCCAAACCAGAGAAACTTGTGTCTTCAGGTTACCTTAATATCAGGGTCAGTCCAAAGAGGAAGACTGAAAATTGCCTATCCATCCAATGCCTTTCTATTCATAGAGAAGAATACACAGACACTTTGCTTTCTACAGGGCCTCCTACAATTCTCAGATCTTATGCGTCTTCCAGGTACCCCCATTCAAAGCATTATATCCTGCCGGTGGTCAACTGGCTGGGCCAGATGTTTTTCTTAAAAAACACACCACAAGACTTCCATGGATGGCAAGGAGACATTTCATTGCCAAGGTGATGCTCCACATTCCTTCTACCCTTTCTCCACATTCCTAACTCCCCCCCCCCCCCCCCCCCCCCCCCCCCCCCCCCCCCCGCACTCATTATCCCCTCAGGGATAGCTCATGGAAGTTGGCTGAGTGGAGAAAGGGTAAAAGGAGAACACCCTTCAGATGGTACAACTCCCTATCAGAGCAATGGAACAGGATCCAAACACAATCAATAAGCCTAATGAAGGAAGTCCATGTATAAAAAAATGTAGCAATTTCTCTCCCAGGCTAGGTACCTTGGATGCTGTGGGCAGAGATGTAAGGTATAAACAAGCCCAGGTGTCCCGCAACAGAACAGTTTTCTTTGAAGGAGGACTCATGCTCACAGAGATTTATATTTGGATCCAAAACTGCCCCCAAACTCTGCCCAATAGAACTATTAGACTTCATGGAAAGACTACCTGACTACATGTTTCTAAATAAACATGTCCAAGTGTAATCACAGACTAGTCAGGAAAGAGGTTTTCTTCCATACAGGATGTAATTTCTCTGCATTTTGGAATATGTGCCTTTTTCCACGTGGCACTACAAATGCCATCACTGGGAAAAAATGCAGAATGACCGGTTCTACCCAAACATTTCAACTGCACTGTATTTTATAGTGAATACGGTTCTCCAACACCCAAATTTGCTTATTAAGGGATTGAAGGTATTCCATTCATGATTCAAAAAAATGCACTTCTGTTTGGCCATGTTTACAGATTGTAAATCCAGTATATCAAGTTGGGGAAAACAGGGAAACCCAGCCATATACCTAAGCAAGTCCACACACAAACAGATCTTTAAACTCTTAAGGGCTGTATCAAGTTTTAAAAGCTCTGTGTTACTCTAGCAAATCTTTAACAGCCAGGAATGGTGACAGTGAGTAAACAAAGGATTTTTCTAGTAATTCATTAGCTGGGTTATGTGGCTAACCAACAAATTAACAACAGTCTATTTTACCCACCCCCCTCCTTCCCCACAGAGCCTATGTGGGGGGAGGGAGAAACATATTATAACAGACTCTTCAAGCCCAATCATTCACACACTGCTATTTCCACTGGGGATGTAAGATGAAGATGACAGCTTATGTCCCACACACACTATACTTGCCACAGGAACATTTATTTAAAATGCAACTAACTGCTTTGATGCCATGTTCCAGATAAGACCAGTATATCCATAGTTGCTCCTGATTTAAACACACACACACAGAGCTTGCTTTTTCCAGTGAAAACCTTGAAATACACAAAATTCTATTAACCAATAGAAAGAAAAATTACACACATCGGCAGTATATGCGGCTCCCTCTCCACAAGGCACCGGCAATATTAAGAATGTTTTCTCCTGCAAAATATTCTTTACTCTGCTCTCAATCCTCTTTGCAAAAAGGGGACTTTCTACTGAGGCATGTGCAATATGCAATAAAAGGCTCTGAAATGGGCCATCAGCTCTAGATCTAATGGTAGTAATTTGCTACTACTGTGCAAGGGTTCAGGGTTTGATTTGCAGATTAGGGACCTTGCTCCCATGACTGGGAGGCTCATAGAAACAAACAGATTGAACCAAGGGAGAGAATGGATAGGATTAAATAATAGGATCTCTGCCTCTCTTGCAGTGACCCCCACTGGTTTATCAGGAAAGACACAAACTCAGAGACGGAGACTACAACCAAAACAGAAATTGTGGGAAGAAATATTTTATATTATCTCTATATAAAATTAAACTGTAGACAGAACTAGTTTCACTGGGATCACCATTCTCCAAAACTTCTTTGCACTTTTTGTTTTGCCCTTTTATAGCAGTAATTTGAAAAAAAGAGACAAATAATCTCTACTTTTACTTTGATCATCAATCTGAAAGTCACAATTGAGTCCTGCACACCACATTTGCCTGTCACTGGGGTTGTTGGGTTTTTCTTTTTTCTTTTTTTTTTCTTTTTGGTGTGCACTTTCACTCACTCATTGGTCTCTGTACTGTACCAGTTCGAGAGGCACTTCAAAGCCAATTCCTAAAATGGAACAAAACCATTGAGACAAGGACTGCACAGGTTTTTAAGCTAAGTAAAAATGATGTGCTGTCTTTATTAAATTATATCGAAACCACGCAGCTCATCAATATTATAGATTAATATTGGCCTTTGCTCTTCAGTTCACAGTATTTCTCCAGATGTATTTAATGGCTATTATCATACTTTCATCTGAATTTCAATTTATCAGCTTTCAAATTTTCCACTATCACCCCTTTCTCATAGTGTCCATAATCCGTGGAGAAGAGATTGCTGATGGTGTTATCACAGGCAAACAGAATGAAGTTAATGGTAACAGGCACTCCTTGCTAGGTAATTATTATAGGAGAAAGAATGCAAATGAGACCTAATCTGTCTCTCACAATGGCAGAGGCCTTGGATTTGCATTAAACCTTTTGCAGCACTCTGCTAGATAGGAGAGTTTACAGATAACAATGCATCTGAAACACAGACTGCTTCCTCGACTCATTGCTGTTTATTAAATTGTTCCCAAGCAGGTACAGTTGTCCCTGAATGCCCTTCCCCTCCTCCTGCATTTCACTGCAATATTCCCCCCTACACACAGACCTTTGATGCAAGAAGCTAATTGTGCATGCCATTTCTGACCGATTCACGTTCACAGTGCATAAAAAGAAAACATTGTTTAGTAATTATAGCAGGAGACTGGAAGTAAGGAAATCGGGATTCCACACCAGCTATGCCGTTTACTTGCCATGAGACCCTGGGCAAGTCATTTAAGCTTTCTGTGCCTCAGTTTGCTCATCTATAAAAAAGGCAGAAGTAACATTCACAGGGGCCTAGGGCCCTCCTGCACCTGAGAATGACATCTACCAAAAAGCTCCCAAGACTTCCCGGAAGGGCTCACAACCAGCTCAATGGAATGAGGACTATGGGTCCTGTCGGAAGGGGTACTGCCTGGCTTCTCTAGCTGTTAATTGGTTTCAGGAGAACAATGGCAACTCCCATCTTTTCATATATATACTGCTTACTGTATTTTTCACTCCATGCATCTGATGAAGTGGGGTTTAGCCCACAAAAGCTTATGCCCAAATAAATGTGTTAGTCTCTAAGGTGCCATAAGGATTCCTTGTTGTTTTTGCTGATACAGACTAACATGGCTACCCCTCTGAATCTTGCCCCTTGTTTCACAAGAATGATCCTCTAGACCTTTCAAGAAGGATTTCCTCAACATCCCCAGTGACCAACTTCAGTTACTGTGTACAGCTGTCCCGGTGTCTTCTGCTGGAGTTTTCCTGGGAAGGAATGGGAGTAGTTAAGACACAGTGAACCCCTCACCAAGGAGCCTACTAAACAGAGAGACAGTTCTCTTGGGAACAATCAGGGGCAGCTACACAGTGTGGGTGTCCCAGTCCCATTATTGTCAACCTCAAGAGATAAACAAATCTGTTGTCAGCCCCTGCCCTCCTCACCCCCAACATCATGAGATTTTTAAAAAAATTATAGTGTGTGTGTGTTTTTAATCTGTTCTTTTGATTTTTGAATTCCACCTGCTCCTCCCCAGCAGCAGTGTATGACTGACAGCTAGTACTGCCACTCCGGAGTTATTAGGTAAAATGACTTTGGTCCCTGCTGCAGGAGCACCCCTTCACAACATCTGCCTGTCCCCTGACCAGCAACTAATGCTGCCTCCCAACCAATCTTGTCTCCCCAGTCCCTGCATCAATTCTGCCTCTCAGCTTCAACTTGGCTGCTCCTGGCATTCTTCCCCCCGTCCCAGGCCTGAGGTGGGGCCTAGAGTCATCCCCCCGCTCCCCAGGTTGGGTGAGCAGGGGGGAATGGGGAAGAGCAGAGGAACTCTCCTGACCTCACTGTTCACAGGTGGTGTAGAGGTAGCAGAATCACCCTGAGCTACTGGGCTCTTAGCTCCCTCTCCCCTCTTTCGAGAATGCTTTTGGGTTGCTGAGGGGAAGGGGAAAAGACAGAGCTCTTCCTATAGCAGCTCTGATTGGTAGGAGGCAGGCAAGGGGGGCAAAGCAGCCAATCAGAAGGGGCTCTCTCTTCCCCCACAGGCAGGGCTTTCGAGTCCTATATGTCATAGGACAAGAGGTATTATTACTTCCACCTACTGGAGACAGCAAAAAGTTTGGTGAGCTAGCAAATCCCTGTCATACAGGGGGATGACTTTCTCAAGATGAGACGGAACACTGAATCTACCTGCTGGCAGAGAGGAACTCGACCTAAACCGATAGAGGACACTGAAGAACAAAATAACCATGGCTTAAAAAAAAGAAAAAGGCAACCAATATATATTTTGAGGACAAACAGAGGCAGAAGGGATGGCAATCAACAAATTATAAACACTGATATTCTGTACTGGGTGTTGCTTCAAAAGCCAACATAAGCGACAATTCAATATTATGTCACCATCTATTGTCAATATTTCACCTAAAGGGCCCACAAAAACAGTACATGTTTATTCTTTAGTTTGTATCTGTAAAATTAGCAGTATGGAAATTATTATTATACTTTTTAAAATTTAGATTTATAAACAGGCAGGGGGCATGCACTGCAAACCTCAGATTAAAATATTTTTTGAAATATTAGTTGCTCACTCCCAAGTCACTGGTATACAGTATTGCCTTTAAGACAGACACATGGAAAATACATTATCAGCAACAATTCAAATGTAACATATCCTATTTCACATAATTTATATTACGAAATAAGAAACTTAAATTTTTGCTAACACTAGAAATTTAATTATTCTAATTTCCTGTACAGTAAGAATAATTAGAGCTGGCACCTGTGTAGGACTATGCTAAATGATTTGTTTCCTTGCCCTTCAAGCCACAGATATAGAGACTCTCATGCTCAGTCTAACTTATAAGCCTGTTGTGGGACCTCGTTCACAGAGTTCAACTAAGGAGAAGAAATTCTAGCACCCACCTGAACAGACCAAGATGTCAAATTCCACTGATACCACGACTATGAAATATGCCATTCTGAAACACTAATAGACTCATAGACACTAAGGTCAGAAGGGACCATTATGATCATCTAGTCTGACCTCCCGCATGATGCGGGCCACAAAAGCTGACCCCCCCCCCCCCCCACTCCTGGAAGAATTCTCTCCCTTGACTCAGCTGTTGAAGTCCCCAAATCATGATTTAAAGACTTCAAATCGCTGAGAATCCTCCAGCAAGCGACCCCTGCCCCATGCTGCGGAGGAAGGCGAAAAACCTCCAGGGCCTTTGCCAATCTACCCTGGAGGAAAATTCCTTCATGACCCCAAATATGGCAATCAGCTGAACACCGAGCATGCGGGCAAGATTCTCTAACCAGACCCTCTGGAAAAGTTCTCTGTAGTAACTTTTAATATCCCATCACTGACCATTGTTACTAATTACCAGCGATGGCACGTTATTGACCAAAATCACTTTATCCCATCAAACCATCCCCTCCATAAACTTATCAAGCTTAATCTTAAAGCCAGAGAGGTCTTTCGCCCCCACTGTTTCCCTCGGAAGGCTGTTCCAAAACTTCACCCCTCTGATGGTTAGAAACCTTCGTCTAATTTCAAGCCTAAACTTCCTGACGGCCAGTTTATATCCATTCGTTCTCGTGTCCACATTAGTACTGAGCTGAAATAATTCCTCTCCCTCCCTGGTATTTATCCCTCTGATATATTTAAAGAGAGCAATCATATCCCCCCTCAGGCTTCTTTTGGTTAAGGTAAACAAACCGAGCTCCTCGAGTCTCCTTTCATATGACAGATTTTCCATTCCTCGGATCATCCTAGTGGCCCTTCTCTGTACCCATTCCAGTTTAATTTCATCCTTTTTAAACATGGGAGTCCAGAATTGCACACAGTACTCCAAATGAGGTCTCACCAGTGCCTTGTATAATGGAACCAGCACCTCCTTATCCCTACTAGAAATACCTCGCCTAATGCATCCCAAGACCGCATTAGCTTTTTTCACGGCCACGTCACATTGCCGACTCATAGTCATCCTGCGATCAACCAGGACTCCGAGGTCCTTCTCCTCTTCCGTTACTTCCAACCGATGCATCCCCAGCTTATAACTAAAATTCTTGTTATTTATCCCTAAATGCATAACCTTACACTTCTCACTATTAAATTTCATCCTATTACTATTACTCCAGTTTACAAGGTCATCCAAATCTCCCTGCAGGATATCCTGATCCTTCTCCGAATTGGCAATACCTCCCAACTTTGTGTCATCCGCAAACTTTATCAGCCCACTCCCTAATTTGGTTCCGAGGTCAGTAATGAATAGATTAAATAAAATCGGACCCAAAACCAAACCTTGAAGAACTCCACTGGTAACCTCCCTCCAACCTGACAGTTCACCTTTTAGTACGATCCGCTGCAGTCTCCCCTTTAACCAGTTCTTTATCCACCTCTGGATTTTCATATCGATCCCCATCTTTTCCAATTTAACCAATAATTCCTCATGCGGTACCGTATCAAACGCTTTACTGAAATCAAGGTATATTAGATCCACCGCATTTCCTTTATCTAAATAATCTGTTAACTTTCTCAAAGAAGGAGATCAGGTTGGTTTGGCACGATCTACCTTTCATAAAACCGTGTTGTAATTTGTCCCAATTGGCATTGACCTCAAGGTCCTTAACTACTTTCTCCTTCAAAATTTTTTCCAAGACCTTGCATATTACAGATGTTAAACTAACAGGCCTGTAGTTACCCGGGTCACTTTTTTTCCCCTTCTTGAAAATAGGAACCACATTAGCTATTCTCCAGTCAAACGGTACCACCCCCGAGTTTACAGATTCATTAAAAATTATCGCTAACGGGCTTGCAATTTCTCGCGCCAGTTCCTTTAATATTCTCGGATGAAGATCATCCAGTCCGCCCGATTTAGTCCCATTAAGCTGTTAGAGTTTGGCTTCTACCTCGGATACGGTAATGTCAATCCCCACTCCTTTATTCCCATCTGTGTCGCTTCCACTATTCCTCAGCCTTTCATTAGCCTCATTAAATACCGATGCAAAATATTCATTTAGATATTGTGCCATGCCTAGATTATCCTTAATCTCCACTCCATCTACAGTCTTAAGCGGTCCCACTTCTTCTTTCTTTGTTTTCTTCCTATTTATATGGCTATAAAAGCTCTTACTATTGGTTTTAATTCCCCTTGCAAGGTCCTACTCTACATGGCTTTTGGCTTTTCTCACTCCATCTCTACATGCTCTGACCTCAGTAAGGTAGGTTTCTTTGCTGATCCTTCCCATCTTCCACTCCCTGTACGCTTTCTGTTTTTTCTTAATGACCCCTCTGAGATGCTTGCTCATCCAGCTCGGTCTAAATCTCCTGCCTATGAACTGTTTTCCCTTTCTCGGGATACAGGCCT
This sequence comes from Trachemys scripta elegans, assembly GCF_013100865.1. Classification (NCBI taxonomy): domain Eukaryota; kingdom Metazoa; phylum Chordata; order Testudines; family Emydidae; genus Trachemys; species Trachemys scripta. Next base: position 67,233,821 of record NC_048304.1, on the reverse strand, counting down.
CCGACAGCTCCTGCAACTTCAACTTGAAATAATCCCAGGAGCCTTCCGCCTTTAGATCCCTAAATATGTTAGTCCAATCCACTTCCCTAACTAGTCCCCTTAATTTATTAAAGTTAGCCCTTTTGAAATCGTAAACCTTAGTCTCCGATTTAATTCTGTTAATCTTTCCATTTAGTTTAAACTGAATTAGCTCATGATCACTCGAGCCAAGGTTGTCCCCTATAACCATTTCCTCAACGAGGTCCTCACTACTCACCAAAACCAAATCTAAAATGGCATTCCCCCTCGCCGGTTCAGCAACTACTTGATGAAGGAATTCATCAGCTATCACGTCTAGGAAAATCTGAGCCCTCTTATTGTTACTAGCATTTGTTCCCCAATCTATATCCGGCAAGTTAAAGTCTCCCATGATTACACAGTTCCTATTACTATTTACTTCCCTAAAAACATTAAAGAGTTCTCTGTCCATACCCAGGCTAGATCCCGGCGGTCTATAGCACACCCCAAGCACTATCCCAGGGGAGGCTCTAGTAGTTCTTTTACCCAATGTGAGTATTGCCCAGACAGACTCTGTCTTATCCATTCCATAACTTATTATTTCTTTACAGTTTACCTCATTATTGACATACAATGCTACTCCCCCACCTTCACCTTTGATCCGGTCTTTCCTAAACAGCACATACCCTTCCATACCTGTACTCCAGTCATGACTACCGTTCCACCACGTTTCAGTTATTCCTACGATACCCGGTTTCATTTGTTGGACCAGGAGCTCCAATTCCTCCATTTTGTTACCTACGCTTCTCGCATTGGTGTATAAACATCTTAATTTATGCCGTTTGGCCTCTCTCACATTCGTTATCCCATTTGGTATGGAAACCGTACTGCTAGTATGACCTATTAGTCTAGTATCCATCCCCACCTCCTCCTTATGTCCAATCTCTTCCCCCCGGCTGTATCTGTTCTTATCTCCCTTTCAATGTTATAATCTGGTGTGGAGATTAACTGGACGTCTCCCAACCGTCTCCCCCAAATTCCTAGTTTAAAGCTCTTTTGATGAGATGAGCCAGCCTCCCTCCCAGAAGTCTATTTCCTTCCCTACTCAGATGAAGTCCGTCCCGTGAGAACAGTTTTCTGTCCCCGAAAGCCTCCCAGTGGCCATACATCCCAAAGCCCTCTTTATAGCACCACTCCCTTAGCCAACTATTTATCATCACAATCCTGTCACCCCTTTGCTGCCCTTCTCTAGGAACAGGCAGAAACCCACTGAAGATGATCTGAGCCTCGATTTCCTTAAGCATCTTCCCCAGCCTGGCATAATCTCCCTTGATTCTCTCTAGCGAGAACCTAGCTGTGTCATTCGTTCCTACGTGAAGGATGATCAAGGGGTTCTTACCTGCTCCTTTTAGGATCCTTTTCAGCCGCAGGTCCACATCTCGTATCTTAGCGTCCGGTAGACAGCACACCCTTCTGTTCTCTGGGTCTGCCCTGGTCATAGGCCTGTCTAACCTCCTCAGTAAGGAGTCCCCAATCACATAAACCTGCCTTTGCCTGGTGACAGTGCGATCTACTAATCTATCCCCTGTTCCCTCTAGTTGCAAGACCTGTCCATTCCTATTTTCCCTTATAATCCCCTTTATGCCATCCTGTACCCTCCCGGGGCCCAGATTTGGTGCTGTCTCCATCAACTCCTCGCCTCTTCTATGGGACTAACCGCTCTTCTCTTTTTCCTCACTCTGCCCCCTTCAGTTACCACCTGCTGCACCTCTTCCTCGTTTTCCAAACACCCAAACCTGTTCCTGAGCTCTATTTCTCCTTCACTGGCCCTCCTTTTCACTTACTAGCTTCATGTTGGAGGAGATCACATGCATTAGTCCTTTGGCCTGTGAAACACTAGCATTTTCCCCTACATTTTTTTTATCAGACCCAGTTTCGAATTAGTTGCTGACTTCTAGGCTTCTTCCCTTCTTTATGTTCAATACTCTTCCATTTCCTACTGATGCTATTTTCATGGGTTCAGTGGCTTTTATCCTTCACCAGGCTTTAATTCAGCCAGTTTAGCATGTGCTAAAATACAGTTTGCCTTAACTAGAGTTAGTTATAGAAGGTGTTAAGATTATGTTAGCTAGCTCAGTCTAACCCAGTGGTTCCCAAACTGTGGGTCGCGACCTCCTCTGAATGGGGTCACCAGGACTGACTTCCACTTGCTGGGGCGAAGGCCGAAGCCCGAGTCCCACTGCCCAGGGCCGAAGGCAAAGCCAGAGGGCTTCAACTCTGGGCAGCATGGCTCAGGTTGCAGGCCCCATAACTAGGGGCTGAAGCCCTTGAGCTTCAGCTTTGACCCCCCTTCCCAGAGCAGTGAGGCTCGGGCTTTGGCCTCCTCACCCAGGGCAGTGGGGCTCTGGCAGGCTCAGGCTTTCCCCCTCCCCCCACTTCCATCCTCCCCCGGGGTTGTGAAGTAATTTTTGTTGTCAGAAGGGGGTCACAGTGCAATGAAGTTTGAGAATTGCTGGTCTAACCTAATGTCATCCTGTTAGATCCAATGCAACACATGGTCCAAACAGGTTGCATGCACTTTTTCTTGCTTTACAGGAAAACAGACCACTTTTTGTTCTGAGTTCTACTTTTAAAGCTTCTCCTCCATAGCTAGCAAGGAAATTCTTATGGCAAAATTATTAAAAAACCAAAATGATGGTTTAGATGCTGAAATATAAAGCAAAAAAACCCCAGAGGTAGTTGGCGCATTCTTTGAACAAAATACTGGGGCTACAATATTGCCAAGCTAGGTAGCATGCTCTCTTCCTCAGAAAATAATCGCACAAAAAATGCAATTCCTGAGTTACTGACTCCAGCTTCTCATTTCCCTGGTTCAGCTGTGCTTTCAAGGCTCCCCCGGCCTTTTACCTACCATTCTAGCCAGCTTTTTGAGCATTTGTCTCACTATAATGGAATTATTTCGTTCGGTGGATTCAACCTTTCAACTTAAGCCTGCAGTATCACTTACACCCTTGAACCACTAGGGACGTCAGTTTCTCCTTTGTTGCTAGGGAATTCATACTTGAATGAATGTAGGCAGCTTAGTCTTTTAAATAAATTTTCTTTTACTTGCTTATGTCTTACTATCAAGCCACTCAAATTCATTGGATACATTTCTCTAGTTCACACAAGCGTATTAACTTATTCCTACAAAACTTTGCATGTAAAGGGACTCAGGAACAATTTAATAGCATGAGTTGTGCATTAAAAGCCCTGCTTAGTCAATTTTTACACCAGTCTGAAATATAAACATTTAAAACAATGTAGGATAGCTCAGAGTAAATTTGCTAATTCCACCAAGAATACACTTTTTCTTTTGTAAAGGGGAAAGGTTCCCATTTGTTATAACAGAAATACTGACTTTTCAGTAGATCGCAAAGCTCCTCAGCCATTTGCCTACTGTAATTTTAATTGCCATTCATATCCCAGAACACTCTCTTACAGTTTCCACAGCATTTCAGGTGACACCACTGGAACGAGCCCAATAGTTTAGAGGCATTGCTTATGGCAGACGATCATTTGGAAGGGACTAAGCAAATCAACTTCAGTTTAATAGCCAAACGCACACTGGCTCATGACCCTCTGAGTCTAGATAAATAGCAGGTAACTCCCTTGTGGATTACTACCCAGAGGCTGCGAACTCCCCTAGATTATGCAGGCAATCATGTGTTGCACTAGTTTGGGGTACACCAACATTAACTAAGCAATACCAAATTGTTTACTTTCACATATTCTAATTTCCTTTGTGAAGCTGTGTAGTTTTTCTGTGAAAGCCCAGTTATCCCCAAAGGCAAAATAAGTATCTGAATTATCAGGGCCAGTAATTATTGGCCTCTGGCATACAGGAAAAATGTACAAGGAACAATTTATCTGTTTTTAATTTAATTCCAGTCCCCTATTTCCCAGCAATTGCACATGGCCACACATTCTAAACACACACCCCTAACTCAGAGTGCAACAAAAGAGGCTAGTAATCTCCAAAGCCAATGTCTCACTACAGGCCCAATCAAACCCACATGTGGAGGAGACCAAATATTTTGCATTTTGCTTACTGCTAATAATGCTGCTTCACTTCATTAAAAGCAGCTTATCATTTTATCTACTCTCTCTGATTAATTAACCTCTGGTTAAAATGAATGAGCACTTGATTTCAGGATGCTATTAATGTGTCACTGGTGAGCCACTGCTTGCATATTTCCATTCTTTTCTTTTTATTCCCTGATCATTCACACCACACTAACATTGTTTTTCAGACCTCCCTACTTACTGTCCCTCCCCCTCAAATATGCCACAAATATGTTTTTTTCCCGGGGGGGGGGGAGGGGGGCAGGGGAGAGACAGGAGCTGTAACCTAAAACTTTCAGCGCCTCTTCAGGAAAATGCAATTTAATAGTCTGCATTTTAGTATAATTTCCATACTGACCAAAAGAATAGAAATAAAAGAATGGGAAGAAAGACTAGGCTGGTGAGGGCAGGTCAAAAGATACCATTAAGACATTCAAATCATTTAGCTATCAGGAGTAGGATATAGTTTTACATGGTAATCACAAACAGTAGCTCCATTAAGAAAACCTACATTCGGAAAGAAGGAAAGAATTCCCTTCCTGAGCCAAATTCCATGTGCTGTATATGAATAGAGACCTGCTATCGTATATACCTGCAAGTTCACCATGGCACGTGATCCCTGTATCTTGATTTCTAAGAAGAAAATAAATAAATGAAATCACACCACCACACTTAAACTAAGTATTTTAGAACTGCAACAATCCCATTCAAACCTACAATCCCCCTTTGACTTTGTATTTCTGAATGGGGAAGTTATTGAAATGTACAAGACTCTCACACGCATGTATATACAGAACCGAAGAATGGAGCAATGTGTACACACACCAGAGCTTCCTTAACAGCAGGGAACAATTCTGCACTTGAGGGGAAAAAAAACACTTTTCATTGCTAATTTCCACAAATGGGCCTTAAACTTTCCCATTAGAAGTAATGTGGAACATAGGCAAAAGTAATGATAAAAACTGTCATACACACACATATGTACACACACACACACACACACACACACACACACTTTTTCTCCCAGTCACGGATTACAGATTAGCTCCACAGACCCACTTTAAAAACTTCATTCTGCGGATTGTTAGGTTGCACTCCCACAACTCTGCTGCAGTCATTGCAAAGCATACTAGTCACAGCTCCTCTTAGTGAGAAGAGAATGTACAAGAGAAAAGACTTTAAATGTATAGCTCTGCAGGAAACTCTTTTCCTGGCCTGGGAAATTTTAAAAATTTAGGGGACAAACATCCCATTCTAAATGGGACAAAAAGTTGAAATCTTGAAAATTTTCAAGAACCAACAATGTGAAAAAATTGATTTTGATAATTGCAAAATGTTTTATTACTTTGGCTTCTTTTTTACTGTAATTAGTTAAATTGCAAAAACAAAAAGTCATTTCAAACAAAAATTTTCATCTTAAATTTTTTTTAAAGTATCCAAATGGTCAAAACAGCTCATTAGAACAATTTCAAAACATTCCTCTTCTCCCCCCAAGTTTTTTCTAAACAACAAATTCATCAAAATCTATCCTTTCCCATTGACATTTTTGGATTTGATGAACTGGTGTTTTCTGACAAAATGCATTTTCGAAAAATTCCTAACCAGCTCCTCTTAAATGTAAAGTCTGACAATATTTGTTATTTTTTACTGCTTTATTTAGAAGTCTACTTAGTTAAGATTCACATAAGAAATGTAAGAGACACAGATCTATTCCACTAATTCTGTACTATGTAGTTTATGATACTGATGTCCAGCCATCATATGTCATGCAAGTAAAAAACTTAGCTCATCTCACAAATTGTCTTCCTCCATATTCTGTGTTCATTTTCTTCTCTTCGCTCCAAGTTTTCTCCCTTCCATATATCTATAACCTGTCCCCAACTCCACAGACTACAGAGGGGGTCTCCTCTTCTCTAATATCAGGGGTGGGCAAACTTTTTGGCCCGAGGGCCACATCGGGGAATAGAAATTGTATGGCAGGCCATGAATGTTCACAAAGTTGGGGCTGGGGTACAGGAGGGGGTGAGGGCTCTGGTTGGGGGTGCGGGCTCTGGAGTGGCGGGTGTAGGAGGGTGCTCTGGGCTGGGAACATGGGGTTCGGAGGGTGGGTGGGGGATCAGGGCTGGGGAAGGGGTGCAGGTTCCAGCTGTTGGTGCAGGCTCTGGGGTGGGGCTAGGAATAAGAAGTTTGGGGTGCAGCAGGGTGCTCCGGGCTGGGATTGAGGCATTTGGAGAACGGGAGAGGGATCAGGGCTGGGGCAGGGGGTTGGGGTGTAGGGAGAGGCTCGGGGTGCAGGCGCCGAGTGGCGCTTACCTTAAGTGGCTTTCAGAAGCCATGTCCTTTCTCTGGCTCCTATGCGGAGGCGCAGCCAGGCAGCTCTGCACACTGCCCCATCCGCAGGCACCACCCCTGCAGCTCCCATTGGCGCACTGGAAAAGGCCATTGGAGCGTGTAGGAGCCAGAGCGGGGCCATGCCGCGGCTTCCGGGACCCCCGACCCAGCGCCCAGGACGGAGCAGGGACGAGCCGCATGGTGCGGCCCCCCAATCCAGCGTCCTGACGGAGCGCGAGAGAAGGGCGAAGCCGCATGATGTGGCTGCCGACCAAATAACCCGGCCGGAGCAGGGCCAAGCCACAAAGTCCGTTCCCTGCCCTAGCGGGAGCTTGCTGGCCACCTTAAAACAGCTCTTGGGCCGAATCCGGTCCACGGGCCGTAGTTCGCCCACCCCTGTCTTATATGGTATAACAAGACTTAGCAGAATTTGATTTTTTTAAATAGAATTTTACATTATCAATTTTTATTTTAAGCATTTTTCCTATTTTTATCAATTTAAATTTTCAAAGCTGTGCAGAATAATGGGGAAAGGGGTCAGCCAATGGTTATTTAATGACAGTGGACACTGATGAAATTCAAGATGTTAAAGCTTTGTAACAATTAAAATGTAACAGATGGTCAGCATCACATGTCAAAATATACAAAGTAAATATTCTTAAATGGTTCAAAAAATACTCAGGCAGCATTTTTTTTACTTTGAGTATCTGTAAATTTTGATTACGATTGATGGAAATATTTTTTCTTTGGTTTGTGGGTGGAAAGTGAAATCGACGTTTACTGATATTTACCAATAAAAATCTAATCCTTCCAAGCATAGGCATAACTAGCCCTTAAAGAGAGCTCTTCGGGCAGAGAGAAAATGCAAGCCTCCATGAAGCGCTCCTCCTCCCATCCAAGGAGTTCTACTGAAGGATTACAGGGTCAATGTATAGAAAGGCCCCAATTCATCAAATCATTTAAGCATGTGCTTAAGTCCATCCCTGTTCATCAAAGTACTTAAGCACAAGCATGTGCTTAAAATTTAGCATAACTTAAAGTTAAGCATGCACTTAAGTGGTGATGTACTGTTTAATCAGGATTTAAGGCTTGTGTGAAGATTAAGTCTCCAGAGACTGGAACCCCTGGAAACACAAGCTCTGCTGTTAATTCATTGGGACTCAGAAGTCTGACTCCTGGATGGGTTCTGGATAGCTTCATAGCTTTGACACTGGATATGTTTGCTGTACTAGAAATCCTAACTCAAAACCTATCTTAAAAGCTCTTTAAAAAAAAAAAAAAAAAAAAAGAAGAAGAAGACATTAAGCAAATATCCTGTTAAAACACTGCTCAAAGTCTTGAAAACTATTAACTTGATTTATGTGTGAAAAGAGAAATACAAACAGAGTAAGCTTACCACCAGTAGATAAGCTATTACAGACACCGCTTAATATATCACAGCGTCACCCACCTGAAATATGTTAGCTAGAAGCTGTATCATCTTTTCTCTGGAGATAGGTTAGGAGAGTGGGAAAAAATAAAATAAAGAGATGACTTTGCTCCAATCTTGAAAGCACTTTTTTCTTCTTGTTATTCTAAGTGTGTCAATTATGAACAGGGTCTCACCTTTGTATATGATTTATACTTTCTAGGAGCAAAAAATCTTTGCCCAAGTTTAATTGAAGAAAGGACAAAAAAGGTAACTCCATGTATAGCTATGAAACAACAAACATGAAACTTCAGCAAATGTTTGGCTACTTAACAATCAGACATTCCCTCCTTCCCCACCCCCTCAAAAAATACTTCAAAGTCCAGCAAGAATACCTTTCCTTCTTCCCTCCCCCTCCCCCCAAAAGGTTTCAGCCCAACAAACTTGGAAGAATTTCCTTTTGCTTTGTTTCCAAAATATCACTACCATGTCCCACGTCTTCTCCTAAAGCTTTTCTCCCCAAGGGATACAGACTGGGTGATAGCATTTGATAGCAGACTGCTGCTTAAATACCATACATAAGCAGACAGTTAAAAACACATGCTGCACTAAGGTACTGTCAAGGGGCTTAACAATGTACATTTCCTGGAGTCTGATACATGGAAGCAGTTGGAAAAGGACATGACCCAAAACCACCATGATCTCCCCAGACCTCTGGCATGTTGGTCAGGTGAAGAATAAAGAAAAGAGGGGCATATAGGGACAAGGGGTTTTATGTCTGAGCTCCTGGCGTAAGCAACAGCCGAGGAGGAGGAAAATATCTCTGACTTGTTACAGTAATGTGAGCCAGCAACAGGAAGAGAGGGGGTTATCCAAGGAAAAACCCAGTACTATGCTGAGGTAACAGAGGCACAGACCGAGTACCCTGACCTAAGAGAAATGGCAATAGTCCCGAAGCAGGGCCTTCACAGGAAGAGACTGGGAATATAGGGTAAATGCAAAAGTTTTCAGTGAAAAAAATATGATTGATTAAAACAAAACAAAACACAAACAGAACCCCCCCCCCCCCAGGCTAATGAGCAGAGTCCCACCAAAAACCCCTCCACAACCCTGTGAGGTTTGGGTTTACAGGTTTACTTTAACCCAGTTCCTGAGAGTTTTGGGGTCTGAAAGAACCCAGAGACTGTAAGCAAGCTCAGCTGGAACTGCCAGGTTTTGCAGTGGCTTTTGCCCAGAACTCCAGGTCAGAACAGGCTTGCAAATCTCAGTCAATTTGCTCCAAGTTCTGGGTTTGAAATGAACATATCCCACAGCTCTAATAAAGAATCTATCTGGGGGAAAGTGGATTTAGGGATTGTGAGGTGGCTTCTGCTAGCCTCTCTTCCCTATCAACTCCCTCTTACCCATATGGCTAATTCAGGGAATACATGCCTGAAGTAGTCAGGAGATTCCCATGATTTGTCTGGCAGCCAGGGAGAAAGGTTAGCAGCCATTTTTAAACAAGATGTAGAGAGCCAAGCCAGCTGGGTAGTTGGTGCCATTTTTCAAAGGTGAGAAAGGGAGGAGTGAAACTTATTTTTTTACAGTAATAAGGATTAGTGGTCTGGGAGTCTAGCACTCCTCCCTCATTAAAAGATAGGAGACAAAGTGATAGACAGGTAATTACCTAGAAGGAGCCCTAGGGAAATTCCAGAAGACTCCATTAGAATGCTTCAACTGGTCTGTAGGTTTCTGCTTGTCTCTTAGTATCAATTGAAGTTCCCCAGAAAGAGTAACCCGAAAGGTTCATTGCTTTGTTTCAGAAAGTAATCAGTCATCCAATAGGGGCCCTTCTAATAAAGGATTTGCTTTCTTCCCCACTGTCAACAGCATGGTGGCAAGCATGGGACAGAACTGCTCCAGGCAGATTTGCGTACCTGCAGTTTGTCATTTGGTCAGCAAGTTATACCTTGCGGTATCTGCACTTAGTCTGAGGTTTTACATTTTGCATCAAACAGTCTATGGGGCTGTTGTCCATGGGTGCCCCTGAATCACAGGGCGAATGATTCCTTTAGGAATCAGCTATCGTAGGATACAGAGAGCTAAAGAATAAACAATGGGCTTTCCAAAGGAGCCTAAAGGAATTAGGTGCTCAAATCAACTTGGCTTTCAATGGAACTTGGGCACTTAACTCTCTTAGCATCACCTGAAAGTCTCAGCAGGAAGTAACAACCTTTAAAAACATGTTCTAAGATAGGTTCATCTAAAATGCTTGTAAGGACAGAAACTGCTTTGCAATCATTAACTTGCAGGGCATTGTGGACATGGAATATAAACCATATTCCAAGAAATGGAAAGATGAGTGAGGATTACATAAGGTCACGCCATCATCTATGGCCATGGAATTTATTACATAGAGGCTCACACATACCATATTCTGGCACTTCTGCCTGGAACTAGAAGCATTTAAATACATGAAAAACAAGTTCAGTTGGAAGGAAGCATAGTGTAGAAAATAGGGCACTGGATTTGGACTTAGGAAACCTGGGTTCAATTCTTGGCTCTGCCACCAGTCTCCTGTGTAACCTTTGGCAAGTCACAACCGCCCATGCCTCACTTTCCTCATATGTAAAAAAAGGATATTGATACTGATTCCGTTTGTAAAGTGTTTTGACATCTACTGATAAAAATTGCTATGTAAGATCTAGGTATTATGATTATTACACAATCTTTTCCAAATCTCAAGGAAAGATGTGATTCAAATGCAGAGTTATTCAAATGTAGGTCATTTTACCTGAACTGGTATTTTGCCTAATGGGAGGCCTTTCTCCCCTGATATTGTTGTTCCATCATTTTGATGCAACAAGAGATTGTAAATGACCACAGAGGACCTGAGGTGGAGGGCAGGGGCCCAGGAACTAAGCTAATGCAGATAGGTCATCATTCCACCAATGCATTGGTCATTTTTTTAAAACATTATGTTTTCTACTAACATTTTAAGCAAACCTTTTCCTGCAGTTGCTATCCTACACGTAGAAATAGGCACAGGACAGGACTGTATGCATGAATGAACATACACAGAAGCCTCTCTTTGCATGAGTACATTGAAGAGGATGGAAAACCATCCTCATCAACTTGGAGATGATCTAAGAAAATAAAAATTCCACATTGACAAGCTTATTCTAACCTTATCCTCCCCTCCTTTCTCACCTGCTCCAAAAGAGGTTTAACAGGCAAGACACCTAAAGCAGGCAGATAACAATTACCTTTTACCTCCTGAAGAGGCCGCCGCCAATTAGCACATTCCTGGAGCTTCTAATTCAGGCAAGAAAAAAAAAGGGGGGGTGAGCTGGGATTGAAGTCTCAGTCTGTAACACACAGTATTTCCTAAGAGAGAGAAAAAACAGAAAAGGGAAAGGTAAATATCAGCTTTCTTGTCCTTTGAAGGTGCAGCAGATTACAGCAACTCCTTAGTCCCACCCCATTTCTCCAGCCCCAAAATAGCCATCTATGGCTGTACTGATTTGCTGATCATGTCAAGGTCCAGAATGTGTTGGCCAAATCAACTGCTAATAAAAAAAAAAAAAAGTATGGATTGATCTGAACTGTCAGATATCTTACTCAAACCAAATGTTTTCCAGGGGTGGGGGTGGGAAGACTCTAAAGAGCAAGATACTGATCCTAAAATAGCCTACAACAGGATAATTGCAAGGGAGATGCTAAAATATACCCAAGTATTCATTCAAATGAATTTGCCTCAGTCACGATCAGGCCCATTTCTGTAAAACATTCACATTAGCTGCTTTTACTGGCAAAACAACAGTGGAGGATTTTAAAGTCACATGCCCAAGTATGCGTACACATGCATGCGTGCGCACACACAGACATTTAAAAATCACACATACAAATGCTTGTGTGCTCATCCTATCAAAGAACATTAATACCAACACATGACGTATCTGAATAACCACTACCCCAAATTTAAATATTTTTATTTTTTATTTTCATTCCAGTGTACACAAACACCAGGGAACTCCTAACCCAGGTTACGTTCTTTAACAAATACTTTAAAATACAATCCAAAAAGATGAGGCACAAACCAACAACCCTTCTCCAGACTGAAGAAGCCAATTCACAAAACAGAAACTTTCCCAACTCAGCTCCCACAATAGCTTAATCCCTCCCCTCAGAGGGATCTCTGGCCCCATATGCCACAACTGGATGTCCAAGGAAGAAACACACCCCTGACTGACACAAGTTTCCCCAAGAAAGGCGCTGGTGTGGACAGTGCTATGTGGGCAGGAGAGGCTCTCCTGCCAACACAGCTACCACTGCTCATTGTGAGTGGTTTAATTATGCTGGCGGGAGAGCTCTCTCCCGCTGGCATAGAGCAGCTACACAGGAGACCTTACAGCGGCTATCCGTAGTGCAGACATAGCCGTAGGCAGGCTTAGCATAACCCTTAGCCGAAAGAACAAGGAACCCAATGCTCAGCCTCAACTACCTAATAAGCTTCTCACAGAGTTTCACTCATTTCTGTTATCCCAGTCAGGACTAACTTGCCCTCCCCCTCCACATACCACTGTCAGAAAAAGAGATGTTTACAGCCTGTTCCATTCCTTCCCCCACGGCTACCACCAATGTTAGGGAGTACTCAAAGGTGTCTCATATTTCATGGTCCTCTTCTTCTCACTGGTGGCTAGCCCCTAAATGAAAGGCAAACAAGTTGGGGGTGGGGGTATCAAAGAGATACATAGGAAATAAATTTGCCTGATTAATATATTTGAGGAAATGGCAAACTGCTTTCTGCCCTTCTCTGACTGAGGGTTTATTTAAAGAATTGTCCCTGAAAAATCTGAGTATGAATTGTCTGAACACAGAAGAAACTAAGATTATCCTTCTCCCCAAAAAGAAAAAACAAATGCATCTAATACCAAAAAGTGACTAATTGTGCCACCTGATCTCGCTAAAGAGGTGATTTTTATCTGATGCTGGGAAAGCTAACAGGGAGAAAAGGGAAGGTAACCCCATCATAAGGAAATCTGTTCTTAAAACCATTCAATGCACAGTACAGTTTCTCCAATTCCAAAAGGCCACCGCTTCTGCATCTGCCAGGGGGACTAAACCTCTACTCTTCACCCTTTTCTACCTGATAGGCAGACTTAAAGCTGCAAAGATAATTCTGACCAGCTTCCCCTCTAGATATGTGATGGCCTAAAAAAGAATTCACAAAGTAACAACAATAGTGTAAATAAACAATGAAAACCTCAACAAGATCCTGGAGGAAAAGACACAGAGACTGCACGTAACAGGAGTGAGAGAGATAAAGAACAAAAAAGATCAGTGGCACAAAATGTCTCCTGTTCAGCTCTGCTACATCTGCCCATTGAAGTACCCAGACAAAATAAACCAGTGATCCAGAATGATAGATCCTAAGATACAAAAGAATCATCTATCTTAAAAAAAAAAACCCTAACGGCAGACTCTCCCACATAGTAGAAAAGCACAATTATATACAGTTTCCCTATTTGCATCTCCTCTACACATCAGGTACCACGGCTGTTTGCACTAAATTGCCTTTAACCAATTTCAGATCATAAGTAGAGTACTCAAAATGTGACACTTTTTCATGCAAAGGGGAGTAGGCTTAGAGCCCTGATTGTGGAGAACTGAAAAGAAATGACCCTCAATGAACTGGTTGTGACATATGTACTTCCTGAGGCAATGCACTAATCAATATTTACTGACAGACTCACCACAGACCATGTCGGGAAAGACAGCAAAAGAAATACACACACTTATTTTGCATTCATCAGTGATACAAATCAAATACATCCGTCTTTCCTTTTTAATTATTAAATCAAAGACACGCTTTAGGCAGCATTATGATGAAAAGTCTGTACGGATGATTATAAAAACCACAGACACCAGTCAGGTGGAGCCAGTTAGGAGTCGCTATACTAGTTAAATGTCATATGTTTTAAATACATATTATATATAAAAATCATACACATAGTTTCACTCTCCTAAAACAGAACAGGGACTTGAACCTGGGTCTTTCACATCCCCGGTAAGTATCCTAACCACTCAGCTATTAGCTATTCTAGATTAAGGGGTGCAGGCATCTCTTGCTTTCACAATTCCATCCTGGTCCCGCGAAACCTTTCCTGATGAATGTTTCCCCTAAACTCACCCTTTTGCAGGAAAAGCTTTGGGTTGGCATTTTCAACAAAAAACAGTTTTCTCAAACATTTCCTGACCAGTTCTAGTCACAAGCCTCACTGAGGGCCAGAGCCAGGACTCAACAATCACTGCTCTTATAGAGATAGTTGTAGTCCTCTTCCCACCATGAACAAAAAGAGAATTGGGACCTACGGAAAAGCAAAACATCTGCAAAGCTCTCTCATTATCCTCCTTTGCCATAATGCTTACAAAAGAAAGGGAGTTCTGTGTAGTACTTGTTTTTATAAAGATCATATTCCGCTCAGGTTATCTGTGGTATTAACTTGCCTAAATGCCAGGAGCCCAGACACTGGAAAGTGAGGCACAGCCAAACCAAGAATTCCCAAAAGCCATAAAATACATTTTGCATATTCTTTTTTATTTCATTGATAAATATATACAGATTTAAGGACAAATTGTCACTAGGCTTAAATGTCATAACTCACTCTTTCCAGTGGTGAAACACAATGCCAGAAACTTTGAAGAACATAGTGCCACGTGAGACTCAAATCTTGGCATACCTAATAGTGCCTCAAGAAGTTGCCTTGTTACCATGGCAATTTAACAACGCCCAGGAGTCACTTTATAATGGCGTTGCTGTGGTAACCACTGCTTGGTGAGGCCATGGCAGGTTTGTAGCAGCCCAGGATGCAGGAGAGTTGTGGGCATGAGGCCTACACCCTGCGCCTTTCTGGCCCCATGTGTGCGCGTGAGGAGCTGCCATTAAGCCCTGTGCCTGCCTTATGTTCTTCCTCCCACCCTCCCACGCTGGGCTGGGTAGCGGCTCCAGCTCCTGGGTTCACCTGCTGCTTCTTCACTGTAAATAAGGACAGCTTTTAGTAGCTATTCAATTAAACACTGGGTAGCCTATTTTGTGATTTATGCCTCGCCAGTCAAAAACTTCATGAGCAACCAGTGGCCAGGAGTTAAATCAAAAGGAGGCTGTAAAGAGAAATGAAACAATGGCAAAGACAAGGGTCCTTGAGGGAAACAATTTGGACAATACCCCGTCTGGCTCCATGCAGCCCAGAATGGATGACTCTTCCCAAGGGTGAGCCTAAGTAGTCTGCTGTACTCAGAGAAGTTGCTTCTCCCTGCCAGTTAGATGGAGTTAGATAAGATGAGAGGAACTTACACCTTAAACTTTCTTTGCCAGCTGTTGTAAATATGACCCAAGAGGCCTTTTATTGTTTTTATCCTTTGCTCTACATGCTTTGTACCTTAGAGGAATGAATAAATGATGCTTTGTTTTGATGATGCTGTTTGTGTCACAGCATACTTAAGATATGCCTGCACTACAACAGCCACACTAGTACAGCTATGGTCATAGTGCCATAGCTGTACCACCATAGTATAGACCACTTTCAGAAGTGGTGTGCAGAGTCTCCATTTATTCACTCTAATTTAAGGTTTTGCGTGCCAGTAATACATTTTAACGCTTTTAGAAGGTCTCTTTCTATAAGTCTATAATATATAACTAAACTATTGTTGTATATAAAGTAAATAAGGTTTTTAAAATGTTTAAGAAGCTTCGTTTAAAATTAAATTAAAATGCAGAGCCCCCGGACCAGTGGCCAGGACCTGGACAGTGTGAGTGCCACTGAAAATCAGCTTGGGTGCCACCTTTGGCACGCGTGCCATAGGTTGCCTACCCCTGGTATAGACACTTTCTCTGTTGACAGAAGGGGTTTTCCTGACGCAGTAGTTAACCCATTTCATGAAAGGTGATGCTTAGGTTGAAAGAAGAATTTTTCCATCAACCTAGCTAGGTCTACAGTGTGGGTTAGGTTGAACTAACTAGGCTGCACATGACGTGACATTTTTCACAGCCCTGAGCGATGTAAATCTAGACATTAGACTAGGCCTTATTACTGTCACAGGCTCCTGAAGGTAAACTATTACAGGTGGCAAAACCAAGTTGGGCCTGTGTTATTAACTCGGTTGGAAACTGGGTGGCTGCAGCCCAGATATCCAGTCAGAGTGGCTGGACCAGAGTGGTTCCATCCAGTGAGGTGCAGGAAGCCAGGCTAGTCACATAAGAGCTGCATTCCAGAGGGACTAAAGCGATCTAAGTCACAGTTCATCCTGTAACCATGAAACATGACTCCCCCATGTCTGTCTGCAACTGTTAACACTAGTCTTCTACTTCCAGCGTGAACTCTGGGGGGCAGAAACCATCTTCTTGTTCTGTGTTTGTACAGCGCCTACCACAATGGAGTGTTGGTATATACACACAAACTACAACATAGTCTGAGAATACAGAAATGGAGAACAGAGGACATTCAGTACTGACACAGAAACTTCAATATTCATTGTAATCAACAGTAACTGATCCTAATTGAAGGGAAGATCCACATATTCACAACACAAGCTTTCTCACAAGATCTGTTGATAAACATCAAGGATTTATTCCAATAATTTTGCCATATCTAACTTTTAATAAATATAAGCATACAGCCACATTCAGCGTGAGGTGAGGTTTCATTAGATCTCAGCCTAAGCAAGATAATTGTAGGTAAACACCAAGGCCATGGGAGCACTGTTCTACTGCAGGTGCCATACATATCCCACCCATTTCTTATCATTCAAAAATCCCACCATGCTTGCAAGAGTAGGAGTATTAACCCTGGTAGTTCTGCCAATATCCATTCCAGACAGCTATAGCATTCTGCCTACCTAAGCCGTCCAAATCACAGTTCAGGGGGAAAAACAACACGGAGTCCTTGTGGCACCTTAGAGACTAATACATTTATTTGGGCGTATCTCTAAGGTGCCACAAGAACTCCTCGTTGTTTTTGCTGACACAGACTAACACGGCTACCACTCTGAAACAATTCAGGGGGAAGTTATTCCTCATCATTTCCTGACCAAGACTGATCACCTATCCCCCATCCCCCTTTCTCTCTCTCTCTCTCTGACTGACACACACACACCACACACTCAGTGCCAGGGCTTTGGGAGGAGAAGAGATGATTTGGGTAACTGCTCCGTTAAAAGTGATTTGGTTTATAATCTGGTTTTGTTTCTTGATTATTTAAGACCATGCCCAAAAGTTTATTATTTGTGTTACAGTAATACCTAGAGAAATCAACTAAAATCAGAGCCCCATTGTATTAATGCTGAACATATACATAGTAAGAGAAAGTCCCTGATCCAAAGAGTTTACAAGGTAAGTAGGCAAGACAAAGAAAGTATTATCACCATTTTACTGATGGGAAAGTGAGGGAGAGAGAGATTAAGGCTATGTCTTCAATAGCACTTTTGTCAGTCAGGGGAGTGAAAAAGTGTTTTCCTATCCCAGGAACAAATGTTCAAGATGACAAAGTTTTTTTCCCATCCTGAATGGGGATGAAAAGTCAAATCAACAACTCAACAACTTCCACAAACCAAAAATTCAAACAAAAATTTGGTTTACATGTCTCAACTGTTCTTTATATTTTAATAATTAAAAGTTGTTTCAAACCTAAAACAGAACTTTTCATTTTGAAAGAATCAAAACAACATCGCCATTTCAACTTTTTTCAAAACTGGAAATTTGTTAACACTGCAGAAAGTTTCAATTTTGTTCAACCAGCATTTTTTGACAGAAAAACATTTCATTAAAAGATTCCCAACCAGCTCTATTGCTTACATCGTTAAAGGTTTATTTTGGTCATTTTCATGTTATACCTATATATACTTCCCCAAATACACCCTAAGAACTATTTTTAAATGTATTCTAACCTGGAAAAAGACAAGAAAACCATTTGTCAATGTGAAACAAAGTTTAATATTTATATTCATATTCATACACACACATTTAAATTTACCATCCCAGGCACTAAGTTTACTCACACAGCCTTTAACCACAATGACCAACAAGAAGAAAGCAAATTACATTGGACTATTTCATCAATGTAATTTATACATCCAGGGCAAGTAGAATTTTGCAGTGTGTGTTTATTTTATACACAAGGCCTGAGGACCAAATCTAGCAAGATTCCTTCCACTCCAAAAGATGACTATGGATGAAGACACTCAGCACTTCATAGGACTGGTGCCTTCCAGAGAAGCAGAGACCCAGTTATATCAGTCCAAATATCTATTTTCCCCTCTCTTTAATTCAGGGTTGCCACCTTTTTAAGGGCTGGTAACCTAGAGGCCCCGCCCCCTTCTCTGCCTCTTGCCCCAAGATCCCGCCCCCATCACTCCCCCACCCCCCACCCCGCCCCCAGGTCAGTAGCTTGCTGGATTGTCTCAAGGAGCCTGTCTGCAGGTAGGAGAGGGCGGGTGCAGGTTAATGACCTGGTGCCTCCCCCTACCCCGCGGTAACCAGACTTTTGGTTTAGGTGCCATTTAGGGTTGTCAGGTCTGCTTTTCAACTGGACTTTCCAGTCAAAAACTGGGCACCTGGCAACCCTAAATGGCACCCGAACACAGAAGCCAAAACCTGGACTGTCCGGGTAAAAACTGGACAGGTGGCAACCCTACTTTAATTCCTGATTTGCAGTTTTCGGTACCAGGCTAAGGCAAATGATCCCAAGAGTTACATCTAGAAGTAATCCCCTCTCTTTGTTTTTTGTTTTTATAAATGAATTTGATTATTGGATGCAGATAAATCAAGTCAAATAACATTTCTGTGTGACTTGAGCCCTGGGTTAGAATAGAAAAGGCAGGAATGTCAGGCACATGGATACACTCTCTAGAGTGGCGTTCTCTTGGGGATCCCTGTTAGTTACACCATGTCAGGCTTCTATGCTTTCCATTATCGATGGGCAGCATGCTAACATGACAGCAGACACAGGTTCTTATTTAGCTTTGAAACGGCTTTCAGCGATTCAGAAAACCAGCTATCTTGCTACAACAGAACTAAAGGATACTGAAAAACCAGAACCATTTGTTTCAAGAGAAATGCCTCTACCTCATGTCCCCATATTTTTTTTTTTTATTAAAAAGGGAAAACCTCTAGCTCCTCAAAACAACATTTGTGAAGCTTGAATCATTTAACCTGCGAAACCCAAGCCTGTAAAATGGGTGCTATTTCTTAAAAACATACAGTAAGTGCATTAAATTATTGATAGCCATTGAACAGGAAAAAAATTAAACAGCTCTCAGCTTTTATCAATCATTAATGCAGTTTCCAGAGCATCTCACTGGGTAGCTATCACATAGCACAGTGCAAAGACTACAAATCCTGAAGGCATGAATTTGTTCACCATGAATGGAGAAGAAAAAAGAGTTCTGTTGGGAGGGGCTGAAGCAGATGGGGAAAAGGGAGATTTTTGTTGTTAGCAATACAGGGAACTGGATGATTTCATAGAGTGGTGACAGGCTATCCACCTCCCCTCATTTAAGGTCCAATGTGTAAGGTGGCAGGCACCCTCCACTCTTATTAGC
This sequence comes from Trachemys scripta elegans, assembly GCF_013100865.1. NCBI lineage: Eukaryota > Metazoa > Chordata > Testudines > Emydidae > Trachemys > Trachemys scripta. Next base: position 67,214,404 of record NC_048304.1, on the reverse strand, counting down.
CTCAGTGGGTGCTGAAGGCACTTGGTACCATCCAGGAAGCATTCAGTAACTTAGAGGATCAGGCCCTTTGCTCTCTAGTTCAAATCTAATCTATCTCAGTAGCAACCAGGGGTGAAATCCTGAGCCCACTGACTTCAGTGAGGCCAAGATTTCACCACACACTGATAACTAGCTGGCAGCTAATGTAAAATGGGTTGTTCACAAAGCCAAGCCACCCCCACCAATAACAACTGGTAGTCTCAGCACAAAAGCCAAGGGCTGATCTGCATACAGACGGATCTCTTTCCCATATATGAACCCTCCGTGGTCAAGGCTGCACCCTACATCTGAACAGAAAAAACTTCAAGGGATCCACCATCCATCAGAGAATACAGGTGGGTCTAAGCTGAAATACTACGCAAAACTGTGTCACTTTCACTAACATTTTGTTTGAGGGGAAAACCAACATTTTTGGAACAAAAGGTTTTGATTTTTGTTTGGAAATTACTATTAATAAAAACCACATTTTGATCCACCCAAAATCAACTTTTTTCTCTGAATTTTCTTCTGGATAATTTTTCAGGTTTCATTTCTAATCAGAACAAAGACAAAGACAAATTTCTAAATCTTTCATGAAATGCAATTTCCATCATCTGCACAGCTCTAGTTGTGATATACGGGCCAGGCAGTGATGTTTTAAGCCTGCAATGCCCTGGCCCACGTTGTGACTAAAAAGGAAGACTTCAATATTCCACTGTCAGCCTCCCATCTTTCAACCAGCACTAAATCCACTGAAATTCTTCCTTTTAAAAATTCAGTAAATTAAAGCAATTAAGAACTACATACAGGCTAGATCCACTAATGCGCATTATTGTTTGTGAGCCTCTGTTCCCATTATCCAGAACCCAAGTAGAAATTACTGCCAGGAAAGATTCCTGATGATCAGAATGCTGCATTGTACATATCAGCGTAAAAACTGAAGTAGAACATTTCTCTCCATGTAAAAAAGATAATTTAGATGTTACAATAGAACTATGCTTAAACACACAAGATTTAAGTCTCTATTTGCTCCCAAACCTAAATCCTAAGGAGTTTTTTGTTGAAAGCAATTAAAGAAAGCAGAGTCAAGCAATGAAATGGTGCCAAATGTTGATATCCAACTAGCCAGGAAAAGCTGCTGTCATAACAAAACATTTTGTACAATGTTTGTTTACAATCAAAAGCTGTCATCAAAAAAACCCCCACCAAACATGTTTTTTTCAAATTGGTGCAGGAATGCATCAAACTTCTTTAAAATTTCTCTTTCCAAACCAGCTTATGACTCGTATGATAACGAGTCTCATGGAATGTAATACAATAATATTGGTAAAATGAAAAGATATGACAATGTTGAATTATTGATTTTATGCTGCATCACAAGCACTCATTTGCAATCAATTTCAGTACAATATTTCATCCTCATTTCTATACTTAACTACAAGAGTAATAACTCAGATTATTAACATAACAGGCAACAACCGCAAGCTTTCACACTGAGACAGGCACCAGTGTCAACCTCAGAGTAATGCGCTAGCCTATCCTCAGGCCATAAGCAGTCTACCACAATGCTAGCTAACTGCAAAGATAAGGAGGATAAAAATCAGGGTGGGTCCAGCAATTCATTGTGCTTGTAACAGCTCCATGGCATGCATGCCAACAACACTGCAGTTAAATCACACACAAGCTGAGCAATCAAGCTGAACAAGGGACATTATGGGTGGCTATATTCCTGCCATCCCAGGCCTTGCCTCCTAGACCTATGTGATGAAATCAACAGCGCTTGCCTGTCTAGAAAGGTATCTTTTTGTCCTGTGCCACCTTTGCAGCTCATGAAGTCATTTGTTTAAAATGGACAGCCCCTGAAACTGTGGCACTATTTACACCTTCATGTCTATGTACTTCAGATATGTGAATTTAGACATTTTGCATTACTCTTCTTTGGATACAAATACATTTAATTTACTGGAAGCAGAGGAGCGAATTATTAAACAAGTCCTGGGGTCTTCAGAGGGACGGGGGACACCTCATGTTCCTACCATGAGCCAATACAATAGACAGCACAGTATTCCATGTACCTTCTCATACATTACCCATTACTTTGATCCATAACAAGAGAGGGCTTTCTGGTCCCATTAATTTGTAGCATTCTACATGTAACCCATCATAGCTCATCTGTATTTAAGTTTCACTGAGAATGCATGGTTCATCGTTATTTGAATACATCTGACTCATTAGGATAAGCTTCTTGCACCTATTTTTTTCTCAATGTCATGTGCTTAGGTTTATCAGATTTGTTATATTAGATCTTTAAAGTTACGACAAGAAGTAACATAATTGATCACCATCTCCTCTGTTTGCTCTTATGCTTTTGTCTTGTATATGGTCTGTTTAAATGCTGTTATCTATCGCTAGCATTTAATTGCCTTAAAAACTGCTTTAATATTCCAACATGACCCCAAATAAGTGATACTGATCTGCACAGGTATGCCATGGGGAAGCCTACCAACCTCTACTAGTTCATCTACAGGAGATGGTACATTTAGTATATGGCGAGTTTTCCATCATAATGTTTTCTGAATGGAAATTGCAATTTCTGGAAAATTTAGGTTTTCCCCACAGAAAAATTTTCCATTTGGAAAATCAAAACATTTTCGTTTTGGGTTAGCGCAACGATGAACTGTAGCTGCTTGAGCTGCTGTATAATGCCTCATGGAAGCTGTAGTACCTCATGCCTCCATTTTTCTCTATAGGCTGAGTTCCTCTAGATTAGAATAGGGGCATGAGGCATCCAAACTACAACTCACATCAGGCACTGAGGCAGTTCAGTGGATGGAGAACAGATGACTGTCGAACCAAAGTAAAATAAAATTTCTTGATCTGAGAACGTTAACACAATCTGTTTCAATGGGCAATGTCTACATGAAATGTTTAGACATTTCCAAATACATATTTTTCAGAACTTTCCATTCCACAAAAGAAATGGATACTTCGCATTTTCACCCCAATTCATGTCAAAAACAACATTTTGAAATATCGGTTTCCTGTAGTACAGAAATTCCAATTTTCAACCAGCTATAGTGCTAAGGTTAAATATATTATCACTGGAGCTCACGCCCACTCTCCCTCTTTCACAGAATACACATTCACAAAGAGACCACAGCTCCTCTCCATTCTACGCTATATTTGAGATTTCCCCTAGTATTCCTCCTTCATATCTTAAAGCAGCTCTGGTGGAGAGGAGACATAGCCAATGGCCACAAAAAGTTCAATTCTCCAAGAAAAAACATAATATGAAAATGATCTACAGCATCTACAGTTACCTTTGCTAGGATAAATGGGAAGGGTGCTCTGTGAACCAATAAATAAAGGCAATGAAGTCCTCATGCTTTAGGGTATAAGCAGATCAGAAAAAATTCATACCCTGTTCCATTATGACGTTGCACAGTTAGCTGCACTATCGTGGGTCCACATCTGGCATTGGCCTCTTTCAGAGAGAGTGTACCCATCTACCTTTGGACTTCTCTCATATGGCTGTACCAAAAAAGTGTTGGTTTTCCAGAAACTGATCCCTTGACAAGAAAGTCTTAGAATAATGAGGCCACTCATTTGAGCAAACAATTACCAACCCATTGCTAATCTGAAACTTAGAGTAAGGTGTCCTTTTCATAAGTCATTTGCTGATAAATAAAACTGGTCTGAACACCTGGGGGAAGTTACAAGCATAAGAGACAAAATTTCATTATCTGTAAACAAAGATCATTTGGCAAGAGCATCCCCACTATCAAGGACTTGTAATGGTATTCTGATACTTGTAATGGTATTGTCATTTCAAACCATTTCATGTGCAACGGCGGGGAGAGCTGTTTAAAATCTATGGGTCAGTTCTAGTTTTGCAAAATCATAATCAGGGCAATTCTGCTCCGGATCCTATTTTACCTGAGGACATGGCTACACTCGAAACTCCAAAGCGCTGCCGCGGGAGCGCTCCCACAGCAGTGCTTTGAAGTGCAAGTGTGGTCGCGGCGCCAGCACTGGGAGAGAGCTCTCCCAGAGCTGCAGGTACTCCACCTCCCCGAGGGGATTAGTTTACAGCGCTGGGAGCCACACTCCCAGCGCTGGGGAACTGTTTACAGTGGTGCTTTACAGCGCTGTAACTTGCTGCGCTCAGGGGGGTGTTTTTTCACACCCCTGAGCGAAAAGGTTGCAGCACTGTAAAGTCCAGTGTAGCCATAGCCTGAGACTTTCTTAAAAGTCACAGGGTGGTGCTGGCAAAGAGAGAAGAGAATCCTGCCAATGGGTCCAGTTGCATTTCTTTGCGATATATAGGGAAATTAACTTCGACCAGCTCTCTCAATTTTCTAATCATTTCAAGAGTCTGGAGATGTTAAAAATGTGGTGACCTTGAAAGCTAAGGGGAGACACACTAGCCTACTCATTATTAAAACAAATTACCACCCTCAAAGAAAGTACTATGACTAACAATGCTTCACTTATATAACTTCCCCCTCATCCTTTCTACATTACACAGGTATTTTGAAGAGCTCGGTGTGTTAAAATACTTGGTTATATTCTGTAACGAAGACCTGCACATTTAAATAAAAATAGTCATGTGTTCCTTGCAGTCTCAATATTTCTATAAAATACTATTGGCCCTTTTTCTAATAGTAGAATCCCTTTCTGACACCAGCATCATGTCCTGCCAAACAGCAGCAGATGGTCAGGGCCTTGCTGGCTGACTTCCCAATGGAGGAGAAATTATCAATTCATAGTCTGAGTATATTCTTAATGTAACTTATTTTATTATTACATATGCACCAGTTCCGGAACAGCAGCAATCACTACAGCACACAAGTAATCCCTTCTCTCAGGGTTCTCACCCAAACACCAATGTCTGGTTCCTAAAGTGTAAATAAATAAATAAATACATTAATTAATGGAGATATCCTATCTCCTAGAACTGGAAGGTCATTGAGTCCAGCTCCCTGCCTTCACTAGCAGGACCACGTACTGATTTTGCCCCAGATCCCTAAAGTGGCCCCCTCAAGGACTGAACTCACAACCCTGGGTTTAGCAGGCCAATGCTCAAACCACTGAGCTATCCCTCCCCCCTCAAGAACAGACTCTAATTAGAGACCAGGCAGAGAGCAAACTCTCCTGCTCCCACTGCTCTTCCTTCCAGTAACTACAGCCTCTACACAGAAATTTGCATTACCCAAATCACCACCACTCTGGCTTGTCTTCCCGGTGCATGCGCAAAAAACAGTGCCACCTGGCGATGCCAACCATAACTCACTTTTATGAATTAAGTTGTTTTCAATTTTTCTAAAATGGAAATATTTTCACATTATCCTATTTAACTTTGTTCTGCGATCACTGATTTTAAAATGAGGAAATAATTGGAGCAGGGATAAATTTAAAGTAAGGAATATTCAGATGGAATTTGGCAATTTTGGATTTGGATATATATTTGTAAATGTGTGGGGGGAAATCACTTGGCAAGCTGTATTACTTACGGTATATTAGCATGTCCCTTAGAGATTGATGATAACCGAAATTTGCATTAGAGATAAAACAGGTACATGGTTTCCATTTTGTGAAATTGTATCCAAAAGAATAATTCTGACCTCCGTGTTCACTTATAATATTTATATTGGGATTTTATGTCTTTCCAAAAGCTTCATATGGAGGAATAAGAAATATTTCTAGAACCTGAAATATAGAACTATTCCTAGAAATGTAATATTTTTAAAAGATTACTAACATTATTATTTGATAAATAATTTAACACACATTAAATTTGTAATCAACTGAAAGCAACAGAACTGGTGTTTCAAGGAGATTAGTCCTGCTGGGGTTTCTCAAAAATACTATCGGGAAAGGCTGCGGTGAGGAGAGGAAGTTAAGGACCCAAAGAGAAATAGCCGGCTCCCAGTAGATTAATAAAATCCAGAGGTAGGCTACATGCAAAAAACATTACAAAGCAAGGCCCTGATGCTGTAAATAAAATCATGCAGCTGGATCCTGACTTCAGTAGGGCTTTGTGTGGTTTGATTTGTAGGACTGGGGCCGAAGGCCTGCTCTTACCCATAAGTTAGTCCTTTCTTTTTTGCATCAATGGGAATACTCATGCAAATATAAGCTGCAGGATTGTGCCCTTGGAGTCTGAGCAAATCCAAAAACAAACCCATTGAGTTTCTCTGAAACACACATGTTTTTTTTTTCCAACCAGCCACCACAGCTCTTCTGCACTAGCCTTTCCCCTATGTACCTTATCATTCCACTCTCCTTGTAGTAGCAACAATTGAGTGCTATAGGGTAGACAGCGCTCTGGGATTTTACTAGTGTCAATTAGGCCTGCTCTGAGCAGTGTTAGATAACATGGGTGTTAAAAGGGCTTCCCCACTGGTCACAGGAGCCCCTCTACTCTAGCACTCTGATAGTGGCAGTAACAATAGGGACATTTTGTAGGGTGGGGGAAAGACTAGTGTAGATACAGAGTAAGATGTTCAAAAGCACTTGAGATTTGAAAACCTAAATTCCAAGTCATTTAGGCATTTTTGAAAGTTTCACCAGTAGCCCATATTTCTTGTCTGCCTTCCTCCCACCCTCCACCCCTTACTCTTTTAAAACCTGCCAGGATAAGGTATTAGGACAAACTCTACCCTTCATTTAATCAACAGTCATTGCTTGCTAAAACTACTCTTTTTTTTTTTTTTTAAAGGTGAATTATAACAGCCACTCTGAGGGAGAATTTCCCATCATGGTGTGGTGTGTATGTAAAGCTTCAGAGCAGATTGTTCCATGACAATGGATTTGCGAAGCAAGAATGGAGGGATTATTTGATTCGGCTCCTAGTCAAGTGGCCAATTCCTTCAGCAATCAATACTAATCAACCGGCTGGCACCTTGCAAGAGAAATCAGACAGTATTTGAATCCTTCCTGTGGCAGGGAGCAGCTCTCTCAGTAAACCTTAACCTTCTATACAGATACTTCACTGCAATTAAAGAAAAGTGATTTTACTTAGGACTGTTTAAAAAAAAAATGAATCCAAGCAGAACTCTATATTATGCCTATGGAAGGTATTTCTTGCTCAGCACCTCCAATCTATATTTTTATGTTAAAACATATAGCCAACTAATGGCATCTATTTCTAACTGGCAATTTGGTTTCACAAATGAAACCTTGAGGTGACTGCAGAGGGAAAAATTCTGGAAATGTACTGTTTAAAAAATATGTATCTTACATTAGAAATACTAGGGATTTTAATCTCTTCTATGGTTTTCCTGGGGAGTCAGATGTGGACAGTACAGCTCTGTCAGTTCATAAGGAAAGGAGAGTGCTGAATCTTCAGCAATTGCTTCTCCTCTCCCCCGTCCTCCGCATGTCTGTAGGGTGATTGAGTTAAACTGGTATTTTAAAATACCCAAACCACAGCTTTAAAGTAAAAAATGCCATCTCTCATGTAAATAGATTTCATTTCCTTGGGATCATGCTATGTTATCATAACCCCATTAGTGATCCACTATGCCAAAGAATCTCCCAGGTTAGGCAATACCCAAGAATAAAGATTTGCAAGTTGTTCCTTATGTAATTAAGAAGTGAAGAGAGGCACAAATCCATTTTTCCCCTTTACAGGTCACTTACAAAACTGTTGCAATTATTAAGTTATCCTTCGCATAGCTAAAATCATAATGACTGAACCACACTGGAAGAGTCATACAATTGGGAGGCAGGCTGTCTATGCAGCATTCTCTTCTCCTCTCTTCCCACCCCTAATCCAGCGAACACATTACTTTCATGAGTACGATATACAGAGCCGTCCCTTGGGTAGGGCGAATTGGGGTGACCGCATTCTCTCCTCCCCAGCCCCAATCCCCCACTCTGGGCCCCACGCTTTGGGGGGCCCCGCAGGCCGCTGCAATTGGCCGACGCAGTCGGTCCCGGAAGAGACCAATCCATCACTTCCGCCCCGGGTACTGCGCCCCCCTAAGGACAGCCCTGACGATATACCATCATGTACGTAATTATTAGAGTACATGACCTTACTTTGGATAACAGGACTTTTTAGCTAATTGAGATCATATTACATGGCCAAACGAAGTAAAAAGCACTAAAATTTGGGATTATTAAAAAAAACGGTTAAAAAAATGACTGGTTTTACTAAAAAATCAAAAGCATTTCAGGCACACATTTAAGTTGAGGCTCTAAACACTAGTTCAGCTTCTGCTCTTTACAATGCACCATCACTAATCTGATAGTACTCATAATATTCAAATGTCATACCCTATTCTTCTTCAGCCACACAGAATACTAACCTCATTCCCACCATTCTCTCTACTACGCTCATTATGCTGTAATACAAATAGTCTCTAAAACAATGTATCAAATCTCTTAATTATATATAATGAAATTTAAAATATAGCTATGGAACATCTCTCTTTATTTGCATGCAGTCTGCATATAGTCAGATTTGTTTAAGTAGAGTAGAGTAAACATTTTAGAGGAGACTGAGTTACAGTTCTTCCACTAGGCAACAATGATTAAAACTTGAATATTTCATACTGGTGGATCACATCACCAGGTCTCTAGGGACTCGAGCAATTTGAATTGGCATAAACTAATGTTTCCCCTATCTGCTGCAGCTTGTATAATGAGTTGTGTTCCAGCCCTGCCAATCATCTCCCTGAACACAGACATCCTCTGCAGCTTGATAGCCTAACCCTCCCCTCACCAGCGCTGGGAAGGCTGTGCTTTCACAAACAGAAACGGCTGTTTCTGTTTCTCACAACCAAAGCATAAGCACTTTGAATCTTTCACCTGAGCTTCCTGTGCACTTCCTCAAAGCTTTTCCAGCTTCAGCTCCACAATGCAAGGACAGAGAGAAAGAAGCCATAGCTGAAATCCCCTGCCTCCTTTCAGTTTTACCTTCTTAAATCACTGAATACACAATTTAGACAATTTCAATACAGGTAACAAGGCTTAGCTTCGCTCCTCTCTAAAACACCCTCCTGCTGGGTTTTTCGTGGGAGAAGGCTCCACTGAACAAGCCCCTAGAAATGTAACACTGATCTCAAAACACTAGTCTATTCCCCTGCTGAAATAGGTTTACCTCACCAGAAAGGGAGGAAGCAAGCTGCCATGCACAGATTAGAGGGGTTGAGCAATAAGTAATGACTAGAGAGCTGTGTCAAACTGTGGTTACAGCAACTTTTTCTTTTTTGGTGTGTGTGGGTTCACACACCGAAGTTTCGCTTTGAGTTTCCTGTTTGAGTGAACCTGAACTTCAACCAAAATTCAGCTGAGAAAACCAGTTGGGTTTGAGACACAAATATTTTCTTCCTGGCACCCACAGACAAGGATTTCTTCCGAAGGGTATGAGAAATCCTGGGAAACCTAGGCCTAATTTCAGGTTAATAACCAAACCATGCGAGTTGGAGTTGTTTTGGAGTTTTGTTTCAGAAAGATGCACAACTGAGCATTTAGACTAACTAGAGCTAGCAGATGTTAAGTCAGACACTGCTAAAGTGAGTCAATTCCTTCTTCCCCTCCCAAAATATGACACCTGGCCTGTGAGGCATGGCCAGGGAAAAACACCTTGCAAAATCAGACCAGAACTATTGCATTTACACAGTTAACCAGTAGTCACACAACACACCTTGTTTCTATATTGGCTAAAGTAGCAGAGACAGACATTGCAAAGTATCTACATTTGACTTTCTGGAAGTCTCCCACAGTTCATCAGCTACTACCGCTAACACAGACAGGGTCCGGCATTTTTACCACTGTCAGTTAACCCTGCTCAGAGCTAGCATAAGCAACACGGTGTTAAAAATTCTGACAGCCCCGGTGAGTTCTCTCCCCTTTATTACCATCAGTGGAACTACACTGATGGGAGACTTAAATAAAAGAAGCGAGTTTATGCAGAGACTGAGCCACAGATCCAGAATGCAGTGATGATGAGATGGAATGTAAACATGCAGACATATAATATAGACAGGGCACTTACCAGTATGGCACTGTGTGGCATGTAGGCACTCCAATAAGCGGTCTCTTGGGACCCAATCCAGCTGCCATTGAAATCAAAGGAAGTCTTTCCATTGACTTCAATGAGAGCTGGATCAGGCCCTGGAAACTCCAAACTCAGTATGTAAACTGCCAGAAGTTTAATTTTATTAAATCTACACAAAAGAAAAAGGGATACCTGCAATTAAAACCACCAGAAAACACCTAGCAAGAGAATTAGAAGCCTTGCTCTTTTACACCAACTCCCAATATCACAAATGCAAACCGCTGTCCATCACGCCACTGATTCCAAACCTGCGCCCCACCCCCCGCCCCACACAGCCATCCTAACTGCTCCTACTCCACCAGAGTCAGGTAAGGGTAAGAATTTGGGTTGTCCCAAATGACTTTCCCAGGAGGCTTAGCTCCACAAATGAACTTTATTTTCATTTCTTCATTACTGAACCACTTTTGAGCCCATCTTCAGATCATGCTTTTGAATAGATTCTTCTCTTTTGACATCTTTTCAGAAAGTGAAAAAAAACAACAAACTAAAGCAGTACCACTCTTGGGAGAACCTCTAGAAACCTAAATAAAACAAAAATCCTCAACCCGCGCATGTAACCCAAGTTCTGCACCTACACTTTTCGTTTTCTCAAGTGCTAGTCTTTGAGTGAGTTTATACCAGCATTGGATAAGAAGAGAAGAGGCACTATTCCAAAACATGGTTAGGGACTTTGTTCATACATTAACCATACCAGATCGCTCCTCAGGCATACCTAAAGCAGATTATTTTAATTATTATATATATTGCAGTATTGCCCACACATCTCAACTGAGATTAGGGCCACGCTGGACTGCACTAAAAAACCATGCTGTATAAAGAGATTTGTTTTTTTAATTTCAAAATCAGATTTTTTTTTTTAGTACACATTGCTAGTTCCTTTGTTTCTATTTTTGAGTATAAAATTTTTAACGTGGAGGTTTTGTTCTTGTTTCTCTAATCAATCCTCATTATTAACAGAATTTCTGACTTAACAGTTTCCACTAAGAAGTTTCACACTCTACATGTTCATCTATGCTGAAAAGGGCAAGTGCAATGCCTCATTAGCATCCTTACTGCAAGAAGATCATAAACTCTAAACTCATAAGCAAAAAGCCTGGACTATATTTGCAACAAACACTACCTTCCAATATATTGAACTGCCACATGTCAAGAAAGCTGAAATGCTACAATCTCTTCCATCAGGCATCCGAAGAAGTGAGGTTTTTACTCACGAAAGCTTATGCCCAAATAAATCTGTTAGTCTTTAAGGTGCCACCAGACTCTTTGTTGTTTTTGTAGATACAGACTAACACGGCTACCCCCTGATACTCTTCCATCAGGGTTTCCATCTGGAGGTCAGTGGGATTAGTGCTCAAATCAATTTGGGCCTGTGTACAAAGAAGTGCACAATAACTTTGCAAGTTTATTGAAAATCTAAATAGCTTTTCACTGTTAATGCTAAAGCATTTCTGTTTTGGAGTGACAAAGACGGTATGCCACTAAGCAAAAAGTTTTTAATAAACATACAATTTTTGCCTCTGATGCTGCTAACACTTATGCACATGCTTCACTTTGCTAACAGGGATAGACCTGTTGACTTCAATGGGACTACATATGTGATTAAATTCATGTACCAGTTTAATGGTGAAATCCTTTCAATGATTACATTTATTTCAAGTGTGTAAAGGATCAGGACAATAGTTTTTAGTATTTTCTTGTGCCTATTGCAATTGTGTAAAATTTAAATAAGATATCACAAAAGTAGAGGCATTTAAAAAAACCCTAACGTTTATATTTTAATTAATTGTAACTGTTAATCTAAAGTGGCAATAGCTCAAATTCATTTTACAAAGCCTCACCCTGATTTAAACCATTTAAAAAAAAAAATAAGATTGAGATCATGGTTTAAATGGCCTTCATTCAATTTGCTCTACCCTGGTACAAACACATGAAGACACAAGACATCCCTGCCTTGAAAAGTTTTCAATTTAAACAGATCAAGGGTGGGAGGGTAAACTGAGGCACAGAGAGGCGACAGTGACTAGCAATGGTCACACAGGAAGTCAGTGGCAGAGCCAGGAATAGAACACTGATCTGAGACCACTGCCCTATCCACCAAGTAGGCCACACTGCCTCCTTTCTAACATTGTAAGCACCCATGTTTTCAGCTTTTGTAAATAACACCCATTAATGAGGTCGGTCACCAGTGCCAAGTCAGCAGAAAGAAGCTTTTTTTGAACCCTCCTATCAGTATAATTCTACAGGATTTTAGAGTAAGTTTGTGGAGCTTTATTTCCACAGTGCCAGTGTAGAGGGTAAAATGGGTACTAACTTAATTTTTGCCTTTTACAACAAAACAGTTTCTGGGGCTTGATCCAAAGTCAATTAGTATAAATAGAAAGACTCAGACTGCCTTCTGTGGGCTTTAGTTCAGGACTGTCTATCACTCTTTCGCTGGCCTTGGTACGCGCCACGCTATTAACCCTTTATAAAGTCCACCAGAAGACTGTTTTGTTGTCTAAAGACTCTGGTGCATTTTAAAATTTTAACAGGCTCTGGAACTATACAAGTAAAACTTACATGTACCTATCTTTTTTGGGTAGAGCCAATGTCTTCTCTCTGTATAGCACTGAATGCTCCCCCATCAGTGCTTAACAGATATTATGCCAAACTCTCCTACTCTACCACTTCCACCATTAAATCAGTATCTGCACAAAGTATTATCAGCACGGATTATTTTCTTAGAATACAGCGTGGGAAATATGGAAAAATATCTAATCTAATAAAAATAGAATAACTCATGATTTAATAGAAGGAAATTCTATATAGATGTTCTCATAAAAAATACTGCAGATTTTCTACTTAGCTATTGTGGTTTTAGCAAGTCACCAGAGCCCCTTAATGGAATTGTTCTGCATACAGAAAAGGAATTAACAACTCAAAAGGAATAACAAAAATTAGTTGTTTTTACTCTGTGCGGGCACGTATTTTGGGTGGGGAGCGAAGATACCAAAATGTCGTCAGTCATTTTCAAAAGCCCCCCAAAAAATCATGTTGCCAAAAAGCCCAATAGTTCTTTGAAGGAAAACAAAATAATCTCAATTTTTACAAAAATTTTGGCAGACGAGACTTACCATTTTTCAACCCTTCCTACTGAGAAAGCTAACCTAGGCTGATGTGGGTTACTTTAGCTGGACATTCATTACTGTGATTAAAGAGCTTGGTGGACAAAACATACTTAGATATTTGGTTATTATTTTACCATACTCAGACAAAGTGCACTTCCCTACCAAAAAACAAACCCACACACTTGTCTGTTTTTGTTTTTTGTTTTTTTTTTAATATTAACATTTGAAAGGCATGCCTGGTTTGTTTAGGGTTACCATATTTAAACATTAAAAAAAGAGGACACTCCACGGGGCCCTGGCCCTGCCCCTTCCCCGCCCCAACTCTGCCCCAACACAAGCTTACTGTTGCAATGATATGATTATTGTAATGTCTCTGATATTTACATAACAAAAATTTGTAAACAGATTAAAACTTCCTAAATAAATAGTTAAAAAAGCTTGCTGGAATATATTTCCAAAATAAGTTATAAATGAAGACTAATGCACATATGCCTCTTTCCAGTCAAGATTTTAAGCAAGTGCTCAATTCCTAACATGTGAATCGTCCTCCTGAAGTCAAGGGGCTGCGTGTGTGATTCAAGTTAAGCATGTGCTTACATGTTTTGCTTGAATGGAACTACAGCTCCTAGCTATATCTTCTTAAAAAAATTATTCTCAGATCCTGCCACTGCACAGGGGGAAAGGAAAATCCTCCCACAAAGGGACCAGGATATTCCAATGTTCCCTTCATCGTCTTTCTACCAGATGGTTTCGTCAGAACAGGGAAAACAGAAAGTTTGCTTCCCAACTTACAATAAACTCAAAAAACAAAAACCCTAAAAAACATATAACATAACATAACATAAGAATGGCCATACCGACCAAAGGCCCATCCAGCCGAGTATCCTGTCTACCAACTGTGGCCAATGCCAGGTGCCCCAGAGGGAGTGAACCTAACAGGTAATGATCAAGTGATCTCTCTCCTGCCATCCCTCTCCACCCTCTGACAAACAGAGGCTAGGGACACCGTTCCTTATCCATCCTGGCTAATAGCCATTAAAGGACTTAACTAGATAAATTCATGGAGGTTCTCTTTTAAATCCTGTTATAGTCCTAGCCTTCAGAACCTCCTCAGGCAAGGAGTTCCACAGGTTGTGCGCTGTGTGAAGAAGAACTTCCTTTTATTTGTTTTAAACCTGCTGCCCATTAATTTCATTTGGTGGCCCCTAGTTCTTATATTATGGGAAAAAGTAAATAACTTTCCTTATTCACTTTCTCCACACCACTCATGATTTTAAATACTTCTATCATATCCCCCCTTCGTCTCCTCTTTTCCAAGCTGAAAAGTCCTAGCCTCTTTAATCTCTCCACATATGGGACCCGTTCCAAACCCCTAATCATTTTAGTTGCCCTTCTCTGAATCTTTTCTAATGCCAGTATATCTTTTTTGAGATGAGGCGACCACATCTGTACGCAATATTCAAGATGTGGGTGTACCATGGATTTATATAAGGGCAATAAGATATTCTCCATCTTATTCTCTATCCCTTTTTTAATGATTCCTAACTTCCTGTTTGCTTTTTTGACTGCCACTGCACACTGCGTGGACGTCTTCAGAAAACTATCCATAATTAGTTTCTTCTTAGAAAACTTTCCTGATTAGTTGTAGCTAAATTAGCACCCATCATATTGTATGTATAGTTGGGGTTATTTTTTCCAATGTGCATTACTTTACATTTATCCACATTAAATTTCATTTGCCCTTTTGTTGCCCAATCACTTAGTTTTGTGAGATCTTTTTGAAGTTTTTCACAGTCTGCTTTGGTCTTAACTATCTTGAGCAGTTTAGTATCGTCTGCAAACTTTGCCACCTCACTGTTTATCCCTTTCTCCAGATCATTTATGAATAAGTTTAATAGGATTGATCCTAGGACCTTGGGGAACACCATTAGTTCCCCTCTCCATTCTGAAAATTTACCATTTATTCCTACCCTTTGTTCCCTGTCTTTTAACCAGTTCTCAATCCATGAAAGGATCTTCCCTCTTACCCCATGACAACTTAATTTACATAAGAGCCTTTGGTGAGGGACCTTGTCAAAGGCTTTCTGGAAATCTAAGTACACTCTGGCCACTGGATTCCCCCTTGTCCACATGTTTGTTGACCCCTTCAAAGAACTCTATTAGATTAGTAAGACATGATTTCCATTTACAGAAACCATGTTGACTTTTGCCCAACAATTTATGTTCTTCTATGTGTCTGACAATTTTATTCTTTACTATTATTTCAACTAATTTTCTGGTACTGACATTAGACTTACTGGTCTGTAATTGCCAGGATCACCTCTAGAACCCTTTTTAAATATTGGCGTTACATTAGCTATCTTCCAGTCATTGGGTACAGAAGCTGATTTAAAGGACAGGTTAGAAACCATAGTTAACAGTTCCGCAATTTCACATTTCAGAACTCTTGGGTGAATGCCATCTGGTCCCGATGACTTGTTACTGTTAAGTTTGTCAATTAATTCCAAAAACTCCTCTTGTGACACTTCAATCTGTGACAATTCCTCAGATTTGTCACCTACAGAGGACAGCTCAGGTTTGGGAATCTCCCTAACATCCTCAGCCATGAAGACTGAAGCAAAGAATTCATTTAGTTTCTCCGCAATGATAATGACTTTATCGTCTTTAAGTGCTCCTTTTGTATCTCAGTCATCCAGGGGCCCCACTGGTTGTTTAGCAGGCTTACTGCTTCTGATGTACTTAAAAAACATTTTGTTATTACCTTTTGAGTTTTTGGCTAGCTGTTCTTCAAACTCTTTTTTGGCTTTTCTTATTACATTTTTACACTTAATTTGGCAATGTTTATGCTCCTTTCTATTTACCTCAGTAGGAATTGACTTCCACTTTTTAAAAGATGCCTTTTTATCTCTCACTGCTTCTTTTACATGGTTAAGCCAAACCATGATGGCTCTTTTTTAGTTCTTTTACTGTGTTTTTTCATTTGGGGTATACATTTAAGTAGATTGCCATTTATCAGTACAACAAACTCTTTAAATAGTCTCCATTTCAAACCAACACCATTTTATATAAAACTAAAGTCTTCAAAGTAACAAACAAGTGACATACATTAACTTTAAGATGCGCATTCAGTTAACAGCTTTAACTTCATTACAAACATTTCTGCAGCATTCACCAAGTAGCCACAACTGTACCATGACAGCTAGTCTGCAACTGTCTAAGCCTCTGCTGAAATGTGCCCACATCTTAGTGCTGCATTTGGCTATGCTAACAAAATTAATGGTCCCGTTTCCGTTCTCTTCTCCCATTCATGCTTTGAGGCAAAACTGTTTCAACTACAAAACCAAAAAAATAATCATTTATTTTTAGTAAGATGTAGAGCTAGTGCAGATAAGAAGAAAATAAAGCTTTCACATGCAGAATCATCACATGCTGGCAGTTTTAAAAGATGCAAAATAAATCTGGAAAGGGCTGCCAATTGTGTGTTAAACCCCCAGACCTTTTCGAAGGGCAATCACAGAAATACCTGGAGCAAAAATTACAGTAAACAAGCCCACTCAAACATAGAATAGCTATTTTTATGGTGCTATTAGAAAAACCCTCCCATACAGCATCTTTAATAATGGTCATGTTCTGTATTATCAGTAATTGATTAACTGAAGATACCGCATAGTAATTTTTTAAAAAGATATTTGATGTTGAACCAACCCTCTAAACATTAAACAAACACAACCCTGATGTCCAGAGGAGGGGAGATTCCCCAAGCTGTACAGGGACAGGATTAGTCTCTCTAGCAGAGTGGTTCTCAACCTTTCCAGACTACTGTACCCCTTTCAGGAGTCTGATTTATCTTGCATACCCCCAAGTTTCACCTCACTTAAAAACTACTTGCTTACAAAATCAGACATAAAAATACACAAGTGTCACAGCACACTATTACTGAAGCATTGCTTACTGTCTCATTTTGTCTGTATGAAAGTTTAGTTTGTACTGACTTCGCTAGTGCTTTTTATGCAGTCTATTGTAAAACTAGGCCAATATCTACATGAGCTGATGTACCCCCTGGAAGACATTTGCGTATCCCAGGGGTATGGGTACCCTGGTTGAGAACCACTACTCCAGCACATCTCACACCCCAAAGTGAGGCTTCTGCCCTTCCTCCCATACTCCCACACTGCCAACCTCACATAAGCCAACATGGAGGGTAGCAGTGAGAGCAAGCCAAGTGAGTTCAGCAGTCCATCCCTATTCAGCGCAGCATGTACGCTTACGAACTTTTCTGAATAGGGATGGAATTAAGCACATGTTCAAATGCTTTGCTGAACTGGAACCCTCCATTGGCCCTAACCAACCACTGAAGTGGCACACAGTGGCTGGGTTAGTGGCAACATAGGATGGAGGAATGTGCACTGCAGCCTTTACCCTGGGATCTCACGTACATTTCACCTCTCCTACCCTCTCCCACTTCACTCAAAGAAGTGAATTGCACCAACTGGCTGTTAAGGGTTTAAAGGGAAATATTTTCAACCTTATGGAAAAAAAAAAACTGATAAGATTCCATATCAAGAAGGATACTGGTCCTAAGGATTATTAGATCAAGACAACAATCTACCTTTTAAAACAATAAGCCATTTTACGACTGCAATCCAAGAGATGCATTTCTTGAATAAGAACAAACCTAAAGCAACCAACTGACCCAAGTTAGCGTGTTATAGTTGGGAAACCCAAGTAAGGTCTCAAAGGTCCATCATCAAAATTAATCTCATGAAACAAAGTGGAAGCAAACCAAAGCAATGCTGGACTACTGTTGGATGTTAAACAGGTTCTATCGTCTGTATGATTATAACAGAAATAAACCCAACTGAAAACGCATTCCACATAATACCCTTCGTTTATGGAAGAGCATAAGGTGCACTATTTCACCAGTTGGGCAGTATCTGGAAGGCACACCTGAAAGCTGTCATAAGAACATAAGAAAGACCATACTGGGTCCATCTAGCCCAGTATCCTGTCTTCCGACAGTGGCCAATGCCAGGTGCTTCAGAAGGAATGAACAGAACAGGTAATCATCAAGTGATCCATCCCCTGGTGATCAACACAAATGAAGCAAATGAGACACCAAAGCTATTCCTCATCTTTGTCAAGTATGATCATTTTGTGGCTGAACATTAAAGAAAAGCTAACACTATCTTCTGAGAGAGAAAAAAATCTGAAAACAAATTAAGGCATAAATAAAGCAAAGCTGAGTCTCATCTTCCTCCGTCTGTTTTTTCTACTGGAGAAGTTGGGTCTTTAAACAGCTCAGCCTCTTCACTTGTTACCATTCCTTTTGTCTTCCCATATCAAGCAGATATGAAATCGGATGTAATTCAAAGCTAAATCAGTCTCTAATTAGTTTGGGATCTTAATGGCCCTGATCCTACACGTTAATTCTAATTTTTATCATCATATTAGATACTTCACAGATGTCCCAAATTCTTGCTAATCTGGATCGGCTCTTTTCAAGAATTTTTAGTAAGAGAAAAATTGAGGAGGCAGCAAAAAAAAAAAAAAGTTAAACAACAGATTTGCTCATGACAATGCTCTAGAGAGCAGACAGATAAAAACAAGTGGTTTCATTTATTTAAGGGATAGGATTTATTTGTCTTCTGGAAAGAGTTAGGGAAGATAATCTATTACCATATTAGCCCCTATGGAACCCTAACTCTATGTACGCTTTTAACCCCCCAAAAGGAAGGGAAAAAAACATTATTAAATAAACGGTGACTATTGCAAGTGGTTAGACACTACATTTGAGAAAGGCAGAAATAAAAAGTTATTTTTTTTAAACCAGAAGCTTTTTTGGTGGAGCAAATTTATAACAGAGTAACTGAGAACAGAATTCTGCAGATTAGATGAGATGTAGCGGATACATGAGTGAATGGGATAAAGGCTCTAACAGCAAGAATTATGCAAGCTACGCCAAACACATGCCAATAAAACCTATAAACCACACCAATCTGCATTCCCTATATTTAATCAAATCTATCAAATTCTGCCCTCAATTATTCCACTGTAAATTAACTCCAGATTTATACCAGCATATCCGAGGGTAATATTTGGCTATATATATATATAAATATATATATTCTAAAACGTAACATGTTCTCTACAGATTAGTGTCGTCTCCGTAAAGCAGAGGATCAGTATAACAGCAAAGCTCCTTGCCTCTGGGGAAAGTTTACATCCTGGAGCTGACCAGTGGAAGCCAGTTTAATGTCCAGGTCTTCACCAACACCATTACAATACCACCACATAGTTATCATGATCTTCATAAAAGGGGACCAAAGTTTAACAATATAGATAGTACAGGCCAGAACTGAGAAGCACTGGAAGAGATGTTGAAGTGAAACTTTCCCAGCATCTGCCCCAGACTAGACCTGGCTCAAACTAATGCTATTAGTTTCCCACATTTAGGAGGATGATAATCACAATTGGGTGGAAACTGGACTCAGTGATTAGAGCCCGGAGCCAAGAATCAGTCAGTACTCCTGGGTTCTATTTGCAGTTCTGCCACCCACTCACCTTTAGCAATTTGTATAATACCTACTTTGTAGAGTGAGACTTAACAGTCTAAATCAGTGTAGCTCCATTGAAGTCATGGTGCTACACCGATTTATACCATTATAAGATCCAGCCCTACACATTTTTAGAATAACAAACATAATGACATGCTGAATTTCTGTTAATCAAAGCCTTAACTCTAACAAAACTGGGTTCTGCAGACCCCTGCAAAAGGAGGAAGGGAAAATGGGTATATGTACTCAACTGAATTTGTTATTAGAAGCAGGACTGCGTGTTTTCCTACATAGAACATTCACAACTGAGTGTACATTTTTAAAGAGTGCCAGAGGAATATATTTCCCCTTATCTGAAACACATCACGTCTAGAGAACGCGAACGACAGTTTGTGTTGAGTTTCTACAATAAACTAAGAGGGCTGTCAAGTTTGATGGCATATTAGTTTGTCACTTGTAACAGGCAAAGCTGTGTGAGCAGATTAGACAATGCTACATAATTTAATAATTTTATCATCTATTCTACCTGACATCACCAGCTATTCCTCATCACTCTTGCTGCCTATAGTAGCCTAAGTGCCAGATGCAGAACCTCCTTAGCCCTGACTAAAATAAATATGTTCTACACACGTACAGTTGCCTATTACTCAGAAAGTCCATTTAGCTTTACACACTGTCAGAATACAAACTCTGTAATTTCTGGAAACTATCAAATCTATCAGATCAGAGCAGCTCCTTTACACAGCTACTGTGCTCAACTCATGCAACTCTAATCATATTAAAATATATCACATGTACTATAACCCCCTAACCAAATTCACAGGAACAGAGCCTTAAACGCTCAACCTCTGCAGGAGAAGGATACAGGGAGGAACAGGAAGGTTAAACAGTGTGTAAAAAAAATTAAAAACTCTATGGAATGAAAAGCATTTATTTGGCAGCATTTTGTTTTGAGAAAGCCAGCTACCTATGAGGTATCATTAGTACCATGAATATTCTATTACCCTGAACTAAGAAGAAATGTAAGTATCAACAAAAGGAGGATTAGGGTGGGCACCTACCTTTGCGCCAGCAGGGACATCTGAAAAACAAGTAGCAAATCAGCCAAGTCAGCTCGCATGAAGTTATCTGGTTCGCTTTATAGTTTTCTTTCTAAACACAGCTGCTAATTCTACAGCTCCAGGGAAAGTAGGAACAGATATATGTATATATTTAGGACCACAGGAGGAGTCAAAGATATTTTGATTAAACTAGTTGGAACCAGAATTAGCGTCTTTTCCTCTATGAAATCCAAAGTTTCCAAGGCTGATGATGCTTCCTGCTTTACCTCCCAGGCCTCCAGTTTCAGGCTGTAGAAGGAGTAATAACCAAATCTCTCACCTTAAGTATTGGGCACTCAACATAATCTGGGAAATAAATTATTTTATTTGTCAATGATAGCTGTGCTCCTTACTTTAATAAAATACCTTTAAAAGGCGTGGGGGAGGGGGGCGCACGCAGCTTCTTGGATGTGTTTTTAATAGGCTTACAGTCCTGTATTTATTACATATTTGTAGAATTCTTGGGGTTGACCAGTACCCCAAATTCATAGCCAGCAGCCTTTAGAAATTACATCATCTACCCAAGCTGCCATTTACAGAAGTAGCAATCTGTCAGTGATCAGAGTTTCAACTCTGCTTTAAGCCACCTTTTAGTCCTGGACTGGCTGTGTACCCAGTCAATGCTGAAATCAACAGAGCTGTTCTAACTCGGATGAACCCTAATCACACCCCCCAAGGGGCACATGTGTTTTAGAAGCCATTAAGCATGAGCCACTGGTAGATCCCTGCCTACACTGAGGTGCTCTTCCTATACACCAGCTAAAACTAGGGTGACCAGACAGCAAGTGTGAAAAATCAGGACGGAGGTGGGGGGTAATAGGCGCCTATAGAAGAAAATGCCCCAAATATCGGGACTTCCAATAAAATAGGGACATCTGGTCACCCTAGCTAGAACAGCCTTATATCCACAATCTGCCAGAGGTGCAATGCAAAGCAACTGCACCACAGGAAGAATCCAGGCCTACAGATTTTTAGAATACTTTTTTAGTAGATCCCAATTAATTTTCTATAGAATGCTATCATTATTAAATTCTATAGGACTTCACTACAATGCATACCACTCATACCTTCACAAGGAGGTGGGCAGGAGTGATGGGGGGGGGGGGGATAAACAGTTTTATAATTGAAGTTTTATTCACACCTGGGCTCCCTTGAGGCTTTATCCATTTAGTTCTGAGGAATGTTGTATTTTCCAAGGACTTTGGCGTTTCCTGCCTTTTTATTATTATTTGCTGTTTGATTTAGAGGCTTACTTCACCCCATCAGAGTGGTTATCATCAGGGTGATCTTTTAGTAATGTTGTCTGTGAGGTTGGGCCCCACAAGTTTGTTTACACACAATTCAGAGAGTATGGATTCAAAGTATCTGAGGCTCCTCTTCTGAGGTTTTACCCTCAGCTAGGTTTACAATTTTGACAGAGCTTCACAGCACAGAAACAACACCACTTTCCCCTAATCCTGTCAAGATTAGAGATCACTGACAATCTCATGCTGTAAACCAGAAGGGAAATGCCTTCCCTGACTTTAGTTTCAAAATGCAACAATACACCTGCTTTAAACGGCTTTCAAGTAGTTTTTACAGCAAACACTTTTAGGCCAACTTTGGCTCAAAGCCACCCAAAAGTCCCCACTGCCGCAATACACAGTTATAAACTTTCCCCTCTGGTGGCAAGGACCCCGTTTTTGTTTATGGAGACCTCTTTGTGTCATTGGATAACAAGGGTGAACAAGGCTTTAATGAAAGTATAAATCAGAGCAATCCCTAAGGGCAGCAAATCCACCTGGCTGTGTGTTCCTTACAGGCTGTAAATGGAGACTAGCTCACTTATCAGTATTTGCTTTAAGCAAACTAGTTTGTTTATTTTTCCTTAAAGTTGCAGATATTTGCACCACTTTCCATCCATTTGGTCTTTGCAACGTACCCATTTGATTTTTGAAGTAATCACACGAGAAGTAGGCGGTTTAAAATGATTTATCTAAAAGATAAATCAGAAATTATCAGTATCAGATGGTTCAAAGCTTGAATGGAAAGAAAAGAAATTCAGAGGCCAAATAAAGAGGAGCCAATCCATCAATCAGCTCTTTGGGTGCCTCTCCTAGACAAGGTGGATAATTAGGATACTAAATAACTGACTTGCTGTTCTAGATGTGCCACTGTAAGTTCTTAGCTGGCAAGTTCGGCTTCCAATTTCCATCAAAAGTCTTATTACTGACAACAGATACCTAACCACTGCCAATTATAGCATTACATTCCTAATGCTATGGTACTGGTATAATCAAACAACATATTGAAAACGCAAAGCTGATTCTTCTTTTAAACAACGTTCCCAACACTAAATATTAAAAAAAGCACAGTTAGCATTTCAGCCACCAACAGAAAGGGCAAGGAAGACCACAGATGTAGTGAGCACATAAGACAAAAAGGACAAAAATTGATAAAAACTTCATCACATGGCTGACACCCCATATATCAAAACCCTAAATCTCATTCTCTGCTTGCCTCCAATTTCCATCAAAGCCTGCCAGCTGCACATTTATTGAGAAGTTTGTGATCTGACAGCCACTGTATTACCAACATTAATGATGCATCAGTCTCTAGAATTACTGGGGAAACAGTCCAATTGATTTTATTATTATACAGAGTTCCTCACATTTCATTTCAGGCAGCTTCCTACCACAATTTTTAGCAATAACTAAAAATGTGACACAGCTGACACACAATACACTGAGGCTAAATATGGTTAGCGTAGCTTTATTCCACCCCATTCCCTCGCCAGGAGAGCGTGGAATCATTCATACACCACTGTGTTACCTATGAGTTATTGTTCCAAAACTGAATCACTTATACGCTGTAATATGACAAATGGCACATACTAACATTCATTCATTTGGCCAAGAAAGCCAAAAATGGACGCGTGATGTCTTCCTGCACCAAGGAAACCAGGTTTACTAAGTCCTACGAGATAAAAATTATGGAAAATGAAGAAAGGCATACATAATGGTTGACATTAACCTGCCACGGTAGAAGAATTGCATTTGCCCCATTTTGCCTCTCTGTATTCTATAAAGAAGGCCTTAAAAATTTTCTTCAAATTAGAAATTCAGGTCTTGTCTGCCCTTTTCTCCATGGACAACTATGCATGAATGGTGAACAAATAGCATGACAACACCACAAACACCAAGACAGTGCAATGTGACATGTCAGACCATTAAAAGCTACTTTAGTTAACTATTTTATTCAACATTCTGATCAACATTTGGAAGGCTAGATCTCTTTGTGAAAGTTCCAACACCCCCCTTCCTGTTGAATTATGAGCTCTGAAATCTCCCATTCCAGTTCTCTGGTCCTCCAAGGGGCCCTCTAACATAAACTCCTAAGATAGGACTTGCTATTCCTAATACTTCTCAGGTTAAAAAAGACACACACAAAGTATTTTTGTGAGCAATACTTTCAGGGCCGGCTCTAGGATTTTTGCCGCCCAAAGCAAAAACAATTTTGCCCCCCCCCCCGTTCTTTAATTACCCCACCCCCAGCCCCGCCTCAACTCCGCCCCTTCCCCAAATCCCCAGCCCTGCCTCCTCCCCCCAGGCTCTCAAGCCTAGGAGGGAGGGAGGGGGAGAAGCGGCGCCCGCACCGCGGCCACTTGGAGTCTCCCCCCCTCGCAGGTTTGAGAGCCTGGGAAGGAGGGGGAGACTCCGAGTGGCCGCGGCGCGGGCGGCGCGCGAAACGGCCGCTCGGGATCTCCCCCTCCCTCCCAGGTTTGAGAGCCTGGGAGGGAGGGGAAGACCCCGAGCCGCCGCGGCGCACGAAACAACTGATTCGCGCGCCGCTGCTCCCCCTCCCTCCCAGGCTCTCAAACCTGGGAGGAAGGGCGAGTAGCGGCGCGTGAATCAGCTGTTTCGCGCGCCGTGGCAGCAGCAGCGGAGGCGAGCTAGGGCGGCCAGGGCACATTTTTAGGGGCAGCATTCTGGCGCCGACCATGCCGCCCCTAAAAATGTACCGCCCCAAGCACCAGCTTGTTTTGCTGGTGCCTAGAGCCGGCCCTGAATACTTTTCAGGATTTCATCTCTCCTAAAAAAAGGAAAAAAACAACAACACAGCACTAATAATTTTCCTCCCCCATCCTGCAGCTCTGCTTTAAGCTAGTTCTGATTTTCAATATTTAAAAGGCAAAAATTTCTCTCAATCTAAAGACACTCTCCTTCCTTCCCCAGACCTGAGGAATATCTGTGTAGCTCAAAAACTTGTATTTTCCATCAACAGAAGTTAGCCTAATTAAAGATATTACCTCACCTACCTTGACGATCTCTACATATATGTAATTAATACTGGTTTACTCATATGTTTTCAATAGTAGGGAACAATCTACAACATGATAGTAAAAAGCATGCATAAGTGGAATAAACAAGACAGAAGCAAAATGACACTCTTTCCCACTTTACAATACAAATGTCACTTACCTGACAAAAGTAGGCTGAAAATTATGACTGCCCTGGCCCCAGCGGCTGCAGCCCGGCTTGGCTCAGGCCCCAGGGTGCTGACCCCGGTTCCGGCCGAGCGCTCCAGCCCCGGCCCCAGCGGCGGCGGCCTAGCTCGGGCCCCAATGCGGCGGCCCCGGTTCCAGCCGAGCGCGCCGGCCCCAGCGGCTTCGGCCCGGCTCAGGCCCCAGGGTGGGCGGCCCAGCCCCGGCCCCGGCCCCAGGGTGGGTGGCCCAGCCCCGGCCCCGCGGCGCCGGCCCCGGCCGAACACACCAGCCCCGGCCCCAGCGGCTCCAGCCCGGCGGCCCCGGTTCCGGCCGAGCGCGCCGGCCCTGGCCCCAGCAGCTTCGGCCCGGCTCGGGCCACAGGGTGGGCGGCTTGGCCCTGGCCGAGCACCTCCGGCCCGGCCCCAAGCCCCGCGACTTCGGCCAGAGCGCAGCCCAATTTCTGGGCTCTTGTTAAAGCCGGCCCTGATCAGGGGACGGGGGGGTGCGGTTGGATGGGTCGGGAGTTCGGGGGGGCTGTCAGGGGGGCAGGGGTGTGGAGAGGGGTCGAGGCAGGCAAGGAGCAGAGGGGGTTGGATGGGTCGGGAGTTCTGGGGGTCCTGTCAGGGAGCAGGAAGCAGTTGGATAGGGCGTGGGAATCCCGGGGGTCTGTCTGGGAGCGGGGGTGTGAATATGGGGTGGGGGTGTAGATAAGGGGTCGGGGCAGTCAGGGGACAGGTAGGGTGGGGGGTTCTCAGGAGGGGGCAGTCAGGGGACAAGAAGCAGGGAGGCTTAGATAGGGGGTGGGGTCCTAGGGAGCAGTTAGGGGCAGGGGTCCCAGGAGAGGGCAGTCAGGGAACAAGGAGCGGAGGAGGGGGTTGGGAGTTCTGAGGGGGGCAGTCAGGGGGTGGGAAGTGGGAGGGAGTGGATGGGGGCGGGGCAGGGCAGGGGCAGGGCTAGAGCGGGGCTCCTCCCCCCGCCCCAAGTCCTCTTTTTTGATTTTGGAAATATGGTAACCCTAAATTAACTCTAAGGAATGTCACGCCCATTGTTTCTCTTAATTTAATATTTATGATTGGACTACAATGAGAGATACATGCATGCAATTAGATTGTTTCTTGATTGAGAAATGAATGCTGCAGTATATTTATTCTCTATTTTCCCCCTCCACAAGGCTCGCCTCATCCTCTCCCCAAGCACGTGGCTATGTAGGTGAACAGATTTGGGTTGAGGTCTTGTCTCTGCTCAAATTCAAGAAGAGAATTTAGCATATACCATTGAGTAAGGGCAGCTGAATTACTTGTTTACTCTGAAGCTATTAACATATTTAGCAAACATTTCCCTAGATTCATACTACTACTTCAAATCATATAACCACTTTTGGGACAGGTATAATGACAAAAAGTTTTCCCCTCATAGATACGATGAAGGTTCTATGGCTGATGTTCACTGCTAACTGGGGAAAGTTTTCAAAAGGAGATTGAGTTTTCCTATTGAATGGGATTTTTATTCCCTTGTATTCACTCCTGTTAAACAGAGTAATTTAATATGCTGGGACTCCCTATAGAGAAAGCAGTCTGTACAAAGGAATGCATGGGGAATATTTCACCTCTTTTCGTGGGGTGGGGTGCGTGGGGAAAGGGGCGCAGATAAAGAAGGTCCTGAAAGCAGAATTTCACAGTATTGTTTCCATGGTATTAGATATGCATTTGAGCCACCATATTTGGATAAACCTACATGAGGATTTTGGCCCATCTTACATTTTTAAAATCCCTTAATACACCAATTGTCTAAAAAAATTCACAATCGTTGTTTTGCAATACTTGTAACAGCCCAAAAGTGTGCAACTCTAATGGATACTCCACTCAGTTGGTAACAAACAGTTCAGCAGACACCCAACATGCATTTACAGGTTTATTCTTGACTTACTGAGTACAACCAACTCTAGGCACTAAGAATGAAAGCCTGAAAAAACAAGTAACTTAGGCATTTCAATTACAATCTGTTAAACACATTGGACACAATTGGGTAAGAGGGCACACTGGATGTACAGTCTATCCTCAAATTCTATATTTAGTATCAAGAACCAAAATGACACGCTTTGTTTATGCTATTTATTTGTACACGCTGCTGACTCTGTGTGGCTTTCAGATTTAGCGGTTTTCCAAAATGCAAACTGACTTATTCTATAGGTCAAACACCAGCACATGCAAGCTGATAAAGATCACTTAAACTGGCACTTTTTTCTCCCCATACAGCTTGCATGGAGACAGACATAGTAACTAATGTTTTGGACTATTTTAAAAAAAATAAGACTGCTTAAGTGTAAAATACTTAAGAGATGTTATGACTATTTAGCATCTGATTAGTTTTCTGTTTCCTTCACATGCTTGATTTACTGCATTTTTACCAGGTCCAAAAAGAAGCTATGTAACACACCTTTTACTATGTATTTGCCATACACTCACCTTACCAGCTATGAAATGGATGTATCCTATTGAAAGTTTGAAAGGGGAAGTTTATTTGCCAGAGAAACTGACTGAAATGTGGTTACGTGCTTTGCTTTCAACTCAACCACCAAGTTCACTTAAAAGTTAACATATTAAAAGCAACTTACACCGGGATAATCTGGTCTGATAAGCTATCATTACATATTATAATAATAATAGGCCTCTAGGGAAGGAACAGGAAGGATATATAAATGGAAAATGAGCCCTAAGAGACTTCATAAACGAATAAAAGCCTTAGACTTACAGCCTTAAAGTTACAAGTTCAAATGCTGTCATGACAATCATATGCAGATAATCTGATGTCACATAAATGACATCACATTAATGACATCCTATGTCAAATAACTGACATAAGAGAAAAAAAGCTAAATAATTCTAGACCCTGGTCTTTGAAAGATGCAAGAAAATGTTTATCTTGTAAGAGTAGTCTCACTGAATTCTACTGAACTAGTCACATCAGTAATGTTACACATACATTTAAAGCATTTACAGAATTAATGTACTAAGAGCATTTTCTCCCCTTTTAATTACTCCTTATAATGTAAGCTTTAAAGCAGTGTTTCTCAAACTAGGGTAACCACTTGTGTAGAGAAAGCCCCTGGCGGGCCGGGCCGGTTTGTTTACCTGCCCCGTCCGCAGCTCCGGCCGATCGCGGCTCACACAGGCCGCGGTTCGGAGCTGCAGGC
This sequence comes from Trachemys scripta elegans, assembly GCF_013100865.1. Taxonomy (NCBI): domain Eukaryota; kingdom Metazoa; phylum Chordata; order Testudines; family Emydidae; genus Trachemys; species Trachemys scripta. The sequence goes on along the minus strand of NC_048304.1, from coordinate 67,185,898 downwards.
CAAAGAGAGCTGCTGGAAGTGGCGCCCAGTATGTCCCTCAGCCCGCGCCGCTTCCAGCAGCTCCCATTGGCCCGGAGCAGTGAACCGCGGCCAGTGTGAGCCGCAATCGGCCGGACCTGCGGACGGGGCAGGTAAACAAACCGGCCCGGCCCGCCAGAGGCTTTCCCTACACAAGCGGCGACCCCAGTTTGAGAAACACTGCTTTAAAAGGGACTCTCAATTGAAAGTACAATTTAGAATAAACTATTTTAACTAGGTGTCTTGGACTGTTAAAACTGAAAGTTCTTTTTCGCACTTCTTTAAGTTCAGGCAACGGAAAAACAAGCAAGTCAGTTTCATATTGGTTTATAATGTTTCTTTACTTGGTTTTAAAAACAAAAACAAACAAAAAAAAAACCCCTTTCCATTGTAATTTTAAAAACTCCACACCAGCATTAGGCCCTACATTAGTAAAATTTGTTATCAATACAATGACTTGCATTAGCTAATTGTGCATATACTTAAATGTTTGCAGGATCAGGCCCTTATTTACCACTACATCAAAGAAATAAGCTTCAAAAGAAAAAAGTGAACATAGCCTACCTTATTTTTGGTTCTCAGGCACCACAATTTTGATTAGAGATGGCATTCAGAAGCACACGCGATTTTTATTAATTTAGTTTTATTATTAAAGGCCTAGTTTTGATCTCCGACCTATTTATACCCATTCTATGAAATTATTTCCTTTCAGAAAACCTAAAACGTGACTAGAACACTGTGCAAACTGTGTTCCATTCCTAACAATTTACATTCACCCCTAAGCCACACATTTGTTGTTATATTCACTTTTCCAACCCAATGATGATAGAATTAATTAAAACATCTCAAACTGGCTCCAGATAATCCCCTCACATGGAAAGGTGGTCAGTGAAGAGTTTGTCATGCTGTATAGCACAAGATAAATAGATCTGGACCATATATAAAAGAAAAACCCATAGTTGTTATTCTTTATTTGAGAGTAAAGAGCCTTTATTCTATATTGTCACGTCTTCTCAGGGGAAGAGAATTAACTAGAACAGTTTCATATTTTGAACTCCTCAGTGGTACTAAATAAACCCAAGAGTGTTGGCAAAGTTAACCACAATCCTGGGACCTGATCCAAGTCTCCCATGACAATAGGAAAAACATTAGAACTATAACATTCAAAATATTATTTAACTTTTAAAATCTTTGCACACTTCAAATTGTCCTTTGTTCCAGCTTCGCCTTTGAAAATGTCAGTTACATTCTGGAGACAAAGTATTTTCCTCCTAATCGTGTACAATATTATCTGAATAGTCATAAGAACCACCATTCTGGTTTAACCCAATTGCCCACCTAGCCCCATATCCTATCTTCCAACAGTGGCCAATGCCAAATGCTTCAGAAGGAATGAGCACAACTAGCAATCTGTCAAGTGATCCATTCCCCATCATTCAGTCAGAGGCTTATGGACACCCAGGGCATGGGGTTGCGTCCCTGACTGTCTTGGCTAATAGCCATTGAAGGATCTATGCTCCATGAACTTCTCTCATTCTTTTTTAACCCAGTTATAGTTTTGGTCTTCACCACATCCCCAGGCAATGAGTTCCACAGGTTGACTGTGCGCTGTCTGAAGAAGTACTTCCTCATGTTTGTTTTAAACCTGCTGCCTATTAATTTCATTGGGTGACCCCTGGTTCATGTGTTATGTGAAGGAGTAAAATAACACTTCCTTATTCACCTTCTCCACACCATTCATGATTTTCTGTAATTATATCAGATGCCCCCTTAGTCGTCTCTTTTCTAAAATGAACAGTCCCAATATTTTTAATCTCTCTTCAGATAGAAGCTGTTCCATACTAGGGATGTGAATATCCTTTTTAAAAGTACCCATTTAAAACTATTAAAATTATATTGGTTAACCATTTAATCGTTAACAAGTTCACAATCTACCACTGGCTTGGGAGGAAGGGCCCACCTTGCGGTCTCTCCTCGGAGGTGGAGTACATTGGGCTGGGGCATCATTTTTGTGTGCATGGCTGGGCACTGCACACCTTGCTCTGATCCCACCCCTCACTCTCCCAGTTACTAGGTGCTGCCTAGTGCAATTATTAGTTGGATCGCTGCCAGGAGAGCAGCAGTGCCAGGGCAGATCCAAGCGTTCTGGCAGAGCCAGTAGTTCCCAGGAAGACCCATTGCTGCAGCCAGCTGCAAGAGAGAAGCAGAGCCGGAGGGAGAGGGTGGAGGGGGGTGTTGCAGGGCTGCCCCCCAGCAGTGCCCTCCCCGCCGGGCAGGGGCTGATGCTGCGGTGCCCTGAGCTGCGAGAGTGCTGCAAGCTCCTGTGCCCCCCAAGTATTGCTGCAATGTTTTTAATGTGCACATTAGGTATTACGGTGTCATCAAATCATTTTACCAATCTGTTTTAAACGTTAACTGCAATATATTAACAGTACGATTAATACTTATCGGTTAACTATTTAACCGTTTAATATTTTACATCCCTAGTCCATACCCCTAATCATTTTGGTTGCCCTTATCTGTACTTATTCTAATTCTAATATAGCTTTTTCAAGATGGGGCAAAGAGTCAGGATTTCTAATAAGAGAACTAGACACTCAACAGAACTGGGGGAGGGGGAAAAGGGAGGGAAAAGAAGGTGCTTAAAATGATTGCAGAATTCTTAAAAGCTGGTAAAAGGTTTAATCCTGTATAATGATTTACAAAGTGACAAGTAAAATAGATTTACTGTGACAGTTTGAAAGGAGACCAACATAAATAAAATTACCACTCACGTGGTACAACCTCTCAACCACCCTTTTTACAGCTAAAAGCATACACAAAAGGAAGTGCTCTACCAACCTATGTAATGATTCCCTCTGCCCCCCTCCCCCCCACACACAATCCAGCTCAACAGGGGGAAAGAAAAGGAAAACCCAATAATGCATGAAAGCTGTATTGAGTAATTGCTTTTTAACCTAACGGGAGAGGGGGAGGAAATCAAAACACTGAACTATTTGTTGATCACAAAAATGCTGCAATTCAAAAATAAAAGATATCTATATACTATATTCCTAAGTAAAATACTACCAATGCCCATCCCCCCAAAAACTTAATGGGATGTTTTATCCATTCAATTGTAGATGAACTTGAACATTACTGTAATAGTTGTATTGCACAAAAGAGGCAAAACAGAGCACACAATATTCGTAGATTAAGTGTCCTAAATGCTTCCCTGGCCAGTAAGTGTGATACAGCCACAACACAGCTCAGATCCTCTGGCATTGTTTGCATTACTTTTACCACCGAATGCCAGCTATCAATGATTCAATGCTTGCATTAGGTACCCTGGGCCAAAAATACATACAAGGTCTTACACTGTTTATTCCTGCCACTCTAGTCCATAGAATAGAGCCAATGTCTTTCACTGAAACACAACAAAAACGTAAAACTTTACCAACTTGTATAAATATAGTTCTCTCTCACACTGTACTTCTGATGTGCAAGTCACATTTCAGTTTCTTTGTCAAGGCTGTTGTCTCTCAAACTGTGTTTACACAAACACCAAGGACTGAGTTTTCCTCCACTGAAGCAAACTCATTCAGCTTCCAGCTGTGCAGCAAAAAAAAAAAAAGCATTTAAAACACACTGGCTAGAGACCAGCTGCTCTTCTCTGCCAGCATTGAATTTCTGTCAGCTGCACTAGGCTTCACAACCTTAATCCACAAACAGAGCAGATCGCAGGGCCCCAGAATGACCTGATCTTCAGCCACAGAGCAAGGGGACGCTGCAGCTTTGGTGATGCCATTTCTCTTCCCATTAATCCCTCTGCCTTGCACAGATCACGAGGAACTGAATCTGCCCTTAAGAGGCTCTCTCTCCTTCCCCTCCCCCCATCCCCATCCCTTTTCCAGCCTCCTCCCCATCTTTCACCCCCTCGGCTCCCCTAGCTCTAGGGCACATCACAGCCCGCTGCGGGGAACCCAGCTGATGCTAATCATGTTTCCATCAGCGGTCCCAGGCTCCCTCTCTTGGGGATGGGGCGGGGAGAGGGAGAAAGGAGAGACACACATGCTCCAGCCCCTTTGCCAATTACATCAAGCCCCGGACGCTTGCTGTAACTGCTAGCGCCAGCAGCCCATCCCTGGCTCCAAAGCCCAGCCTAAAACCACACAAGCCAAGCGGGTCTCCCCGCCTCCCTCTTTTCTGGTGGGGCATCATCATGTAAAGAACGCCCCCCTCCTCCCCCAATAGGTGCTGGAACTGGTTTGAAGTGGTTCCCATCATATACAGGGTTTATAGTTTGGTTCAATGGCTCTCAGCGCCCCCACTATACAAATTGTTCCAGCGCCCCTGCCATCCCCACCCCAGATCAATTCTCCCCTGGATGCATGGTCCTTTTATACCACCTCCTTCAGCGGCTTCTCAAAACTAGTGTCAAGCATCTGTTTCCTTTATCTGAATGTATGGAATCAACCTGGATAATGCCCGCTACCTCCACAAACCACGCCAGAGATTGTAAACAGGTCAATAACCGCCAAGGGCATCTTCCTTGCAAAAGAAAAATAAAAGTGTGACATTAAGAATCTAATATACAGAATTATTTTAAGAAGCAGCTTGGTGTTTCCAGCAACCCTGGGCTTGAGGACACATTGGAAGTCATCTGATTCAACCACATGACTGTGTAAAATTACTCTTCATTAAGCAGGTTTTGGAAAAATTCAGTCTGATTTCATACTTGCAAGAAACACACACACACACAGTTCTCTGCAGAATTCCCATTGTTTAACATAGTCTCTAAATAGAAAGCACTGATTTGAACATGTCGTTTGGAAACTTGTAATCAAGCCTGCCACCATTCCCTCCTCTCCCTCACTCCCTTCCTCCACAACTCTCCCTATCAGCTCTGTTGGAACACACAGTGCTGCATCTCTATGAGCTTAGGTAAAGTGAAATACCCATGTTTCTCCAATTTTCCCCTCTCCCTCCTGCAAAGAGCATGCATCTTCATCTGAGTCTTAACCACTGTTTGTCCACAGACTTGTAAAGTACATGCAGAAATGCCTAATGAGAATCCAATTTGGAATCCAAGTGTTCTCCCACCATCCCTCTCCCTGGTGGGAAGTTGCCTACTTAGCACACTGGTTGATGTTATAATTTGCTTACCAATCCTCCAAGGAAGGAAGCAAAGTGAGGGATCTAAAATCAGTGTAACATCAGCACATGGCTGCTGGACTCTCAGGTTTTCATGTGCTGACAGCTTTTCTCAAAACACATAACAATAGCACTTAAGAACTACCCAAAGAAGCAGTTACCACACAAGCTTTTCCTTCAAACCCAGGGCACCCGAGTATCCTTAGTTCTGAATTGACTGAATTGAGATTATTCATAAAGAGTTACTTTACAATAATACATTGAGGCCCCAACTGAGATTGATGCTCCATTGTGCTTGGTGCTGTACAAATAATGTAGGAAGGCAATCCCTGCTCCAGATAGACAAGTCAGACAGAGGATGGGACTGCTGTTTTCCTTTTTATAGATGGGACACCAAATTACAGAGAGTTTAAGTGATTCACCCATGTCTGTAGTGCAGGACAGAAATGAACCCAGACTACCGGAATCCCAATTCAGTGCCTTAACCCCGAGACACTCTTTTCTCACTCCATCCAGTAGTAATCTTTTATAGGCTGGGTCCATTGTTTCCAGAAAAAGAGTATATATACATATTTCTTTAACTATGTAAATATGTACGGCTCAAATCCTCCAAGGACTTATGCATGGTGCTTAACTTTACATACTGAGTAGTCCCAACTCCCATTGTGGGATCAGGGCCTGGTAATATATTGTGCATTTGACAGCGCTCTGTAGAGTCAGTTTTGCCATTTCATATGTCAGTTTCCTCTGTTTGTGTCTTATACATACAAACTGGAAAAACTTTTTTTTTTTTTTTTAATAAAAGGGGAAAGTATGAATATAAAGCCATGCAAATTGGTATGGTAACTCAGTAGTAAATGAAATACTTGAAACTATTTTTTTTACCTGTGCCATTAATAACTCATTTAAAGTATTAAAGAGATACCAACCTGAAATCTAGTCAGTTAAAAAAATCATTAATAATTTTAATTATGAGTGCCACTTTAAATGAATTTCCTACTTTGTGTTATACTAACAACAGTACAGTGAATCCTCAAAAGTAAGATTTTGTAATAATTACAGATTTCAGCATCTACAAATTACATTCCCTTTGATAGGAAAATAGTTTTTATATAAAAAGTGGTTCTGATGACACATTCTGAGAGTTTAAATATGAAGTCCTCTGCATAAATATTTTCAACTATCTATATTTGTCAATACATACATGTCTGAAAAGTGTTAATCAAATGTGCATAATCAGGAGTGCTGGGACAATTTTATAGTGGGGTGCTGAGAGCCATTGAACCAAATTGTAAACCCTGTATATGATGGAAACCACTTCAAGCCAGGGGGTACAGCAGCACCCCCAGCATCCCTATTTCCAGCACTTGTGTGTGTGTAACGCACAGATCTCTAAGGCAGATCCTTTTGAAATAGAGGGGTTTCAACATGAAATTTTCTCCTGAGAATTATTATTAAAGCAACCAATCATGAAAAGAAAAATGACAAATTCTATGCACAAAGAAAGTGTATGCTCTAAATTTTCAAAGGTGACTAGTGATTTCGAGATACTCTTTTTGGATGTCCAACTTGAGTTACCTTAAAGGGGCCTGATTTTCACATGGGAAGTGCTTAGGACATACTAGATTTGGGCCGCTTTTACAGCATGTCATTTAATGCACCCAAAAAACTTGTCACCTGGGAAAACGTGCAGAATTGGTCAGAAAAATGTTGTCCAAACCAAATTTTGATGGAAAATGATGGGGGAATGAAGATGTCTATGATTTTTTGTGTGCGTTTGTTTTCCAACCAGCTGCAATTAGTAAAAAATAAATAAGTTAGTTAGTTAGTTACTTAAGTTTGAGAAGCATGCATAATTTAAGGCTCTATGAGACGAATGGAAGGCTTTCCTGATAGCAGCTACAGAGAATGTGTGACAGGATCATTCTTCTGGGATGTTTTATAATAAAGGCTGAAAAGAGAGGACTGTTATTCTGTTGGCAGCACTATTCTAGTCAAAAATTTTACACAGAGATGAGCCCTAGCCCTGACCCCGAAACACTTGTACACATGCTTAACTTTATTGTTGTTAATTAATGTGTTGTTATTTATTATTTGTACTACTAAAGTGCCTAACACTCCCAATCATGGAGCAGGACTGCATTGTGCTAGGTGCTGTACAAACACAACATAAACTAGTTCTAATGACTTCACTGAGACTACTCAGAGTGCCCAACATTCAGCATGTGCATAAGCATTTGCAGGACCAAGTCCCTAGTTCGTATGCATTTGTTCCATCTATTTGTTCTTTAGGAAGTTGAAGACATTTATTTAATTCATTTCTATTCTCCATTTAACATATGTATGTGCCTCCCATTATGCACATCAGTGGGGGAAGAGCCCCTTAAATCTCTCTCTCACACACACACACACACGTTTTATATAAAATCGAGAGAAATATTTCATTCCCAAGGATTCTAAAGCACATGACAGATATATTACCTAAGCACCCACAAAGTAATCCTAATGACTTTATCCACCACTACTAAACTGATGCAACCACCTCTAGGGCAAAACTTGGCAGCTGCTTAAGAACAAACAGAAGCAGTGCGTAGACTACACAACAGTATTAAAAATCATGAAGCAAAGAATATTGCACTCAGTGTTTCTTGGGGAACTTAAATAAGCAGATAACTTACTACCAATTGGATATTAGTCAGCATGAATTTCTGGGTTGACACTAGAGATTATTATTTATTATGTGTCTTATTACAGTGCTTAGGAGCCCCAGTAAGGGACCAGGACCCCATTATGCTAGGAACTGTATAATGTGCAAAATACCAAAACCTCAAACTCCTCCTACAGCACTTCAGCGCGCCTCCCCTCCCCCCGACTAAGCTTTAAAGCTTCAAAAATTGAACAGGGGATTGGTCAAGCAAGCAGCTAAAGGATTCTGCCAGTTGGCCTACTTGACAGCTAGTCCCTCCCAAGAAGCAGCTGACTGTACTGTACTGGTATTGTTTGCATGAGTGAGCAATGTTGATAACTAAAGGCTGGCCCACAGGGAGGCTATGAGAGCTGCTGGTACTGCAGTTCTCCTTTAGTTCAGTGAGTAGGGGCCTGTGCTTCTGGAGCATGAGAACCAGGGTTCTAGTCCCAGCTGTCCGTGTGTGGTTCATATATTGTAACAGAGGATTTATTCTGTAGCTATATCTAGGGCCTTGCCAAATTCACAGTCATGAAAAATGTGTCACGCACCATGAAATCTAGTCTCTTGTATACTTTTACCCTATATTACATATTCAAACTGGGGTCCCGACCCAAAAGGGAGTCGCAAAGCTATAGTAGAGGGCTCATGGTATTGCCCCCCTTACTTCTGCGCTGCCTTCAGAGCTGGGCATCTGGAGAGGCGCGGCTGCTGGCCAGGTGCCCAGCTCTGAAGGCAGCGTAGAAGTAAGGGGGGGCAATACCATGAGTCCTCTACTATAGCCTTGCGATCATCTTTTGGGTTGAGACTCCCAGTTTGAGAAACACCATTAAGTCTTAAGGTCTTTTACATCTTAATATTTTGTTGTTTTTAAATACATATTCATGCTTTGTTACAACACTGTGAAATTTAAGATTTAAATATCTGAACCCATGAAATTCAAGATTTTAAAAATGCTATGACCATGAAATTTACAAAAATGGATCGTGAATTTGATAGGGCCCTAGCTATACCCCACCTCAAATGTGTTAGGGCCTGGGCTTCAAGGTCATAGCCCTGTCTCCCACCAAATTTCTCAGGGAAAAAGGTCCCAGGATGGGGAGGCTATCTACATAAATTGCCAGTTTTGTAGCAAAACCCAATGTGTTTAATAAGCTTCACATGAAGATTTTGGATCTGTGGTAATATCAACTTCGTCTGAACCACAGGAACTTAACTGGTTGTTCTAGAGAAAACTAAATGACTAAATCTGTGTTAACTAAATCTACACTTGCCAGAATTGTCATGAAATCTTAAATGGCCATGAATGCTCAGGACCTTGGCTCTATGGCTCATCTAAGGGTATATCTACACTTAAAATGCTGCAGCTGTGCCGCTGTAGCGCTTCTGGCCATCTACACAACCACTTACGTAGGCAAAACCCATGTTGCTCAGGGGTGTGAATATTCCAACCCCTGAGCGACATAAATTACGCCGGCATAAGCATTAGTGTGCACAGTGCTATGTCAGCCAGAGAGATTCTCCCACCAGCATAGCTACCGTCATCTGCTGGGGGTGGATTAATTATGTCGACGGGAGAGCTCTCTCCTGTCGGCATAGAGCAGCTACATGAGAGATCTTACAGTGGTGTAGCTGCATCTATAAAGCTGTGTCACGGTAAGCTCTCTAGTGTAGACATAGCCTCAGTGTAGACACTAACTACTCCAACAGGAGGAGTTCTGTCGACCTAGCACTGTCTATATTGGGGGATAGGCCAGTATAGCTACATCTCTCAGAGGTGTGAAAAATCCACCCCTCAGAGAAACAAGTTCCTAGTGCAGACCAGGCCTTAAACTCAGTATCTTATAGTACCATAGTGTAGCATTTGTTGAGTACTGACAAAGGGAAGAATGACACATACTGAAAAACCAAACACAACTTGCCCTGCAGCACCAGATGGAGGGAAGAGGGGGTTCTTTGGAGATTTCTCCTTTGTAGTGGCCAGGCTAACCCTGTCTATTTTCTGAGGCATGAACAACAGATCACAGCCTGAAGTGATATGGCTTCAGGCAGAGTGTTTCCAGCATCGTTTCCGTTCTCTGAATCACTTCGCTGAAGATCAAAAGGGTTTCAGCCTTCTAAGTTCATAAACTGGACCAAGGGCTTCGAACAGGAATTGGCTACAATCACCCAGTCTCACTGACTGGCTATGTTTGTTTTGTTCTTGTTTTTCTTGATCCCTGATGATTTCCATTACCAGCAAGGGCTTCTTAGCACAGATTTACTCTGACTTTTACTTACTCCCTAATAATAATGATGCTAACAACCAAGTTGAAATGTTACCCTTGTTTAGAGCTTTATACCAGAGCCATGTTAGGAAAAGATGACCTGTTTGTCAAGGCTTACATGAGCCAACTACACATGAATGATTACATAGTATATTTGTAAGTAAAGCAAGTATTTTGGAAGTTTCTTACCCTGTTAGCTTTAGAAAAGAAAAATATGTTAAAGAAAGAAAGTGTTTCTTCCCTAGAAAAATCTATCACACTGGATTTAAAGACCTCCAAATTTACCTTCTTCAGAGATTTAACAATATTCCTTTGATTTTGCTTTGGGCGTGCTGTGAAGTGGCTACAGGCTAACTATGGCTATTTCTAGACTTTTTTTTTTTTAAGTGCATCTTGGGAGCTATAGTTTTGAGCACACATTGTTCTGTCTGCTTTAAAAGCTGTCTGTTTAAAAGAAACATTTCTCTTAGGATATATTGTTTGCACTACACTACTGAAAAAAAAAAAAAAAAAAAAAAAAAACTTATAAAGACAATCTGGCACCTTTCATATGATTTCCTTAGCAGACCTGCAGCCACAGAGCAGGTATAGCAGAATTTAAGTATCCTCATATCTGCTTAATTATTGTACCTCTACCCTCTTTGGAGGTATGGACTGAGAGGTCAGGAGAATGCATCTAGGGGTAGTTCATTCCGGCTATATCTACACTGCATACACCACAGCAGCTGGGCCACTGTAGCACAGTAATGCAAACATTTATTACAGAGACAGAATGGGTTTTTCTGTCTCTGTAGTTAATCCACACCTCCAAGAGGCAGTAGCTAAGTTGACAGCAGAATTCTTTCATTGACCTTGTGCTGTCTACACTAGGGCTTAAGTCATCTTAACTTCCTCTCTCAGGTAGGGAGCCCATTCATCCAGTTTTAAGCTAGACAGTTTTGTTTTTGTATGGTTTGTTCCTGTCCGGTACTGATATATAACCGGACATGGTTTTATCTTGTATCATCATAGACACACTGAAGATGCCATTTTGCAAAGCATGGGCTCCACCCTTGCTACCATGACCTGCATGGCGCTCTCTTCAAAATGGCATCCTTATATGGTGTGACCTTGCACTCACCATGCATATGACATAACGCAGACTGGGGTAGGCTCATGCCATCCCGGAAGTTTGTGCAACTGAAATGATGTTCTGTATTCTAGACATACATCAGTGGGCATCCTACTCTCGGGGCAGTGAATTTTTCAGATCCCTAAATGACAAAGCTTGGTTGACACGTGTTTTAGATGTAAACCAGGCCTAAGAGCTTTGTAACACCTGTTAGCAATCCTAGTGCAGACAAAGGCAACTGTTGTTGATACACCTCTGAGCTGGTTGAGGTAAATCTTAGGGGTTGGGAGCCTACTGTTTCCCTCAGACAGCGAACAAGTTAAATCTACAATTTGCCTTGTCTACTTTAGGATTTTAACAGGTGTTACTTAATATGTTAGCACCTCTTTTCCTAGTGAAGGCAAGGCCCCTAAGCGTGAATACAGATCATTAGTCTGCTGAGATTTCTATCAAGGTTATCAGTAAGTGATAATTCTAATGATTTTTTTTTTAAATGTGGACATATAGGTCTCAGAATTAGACCAAGATCAAGCTCATTGTAAATAGGTACTAAAATGAGACAGCAGTAAAGTAACTTTTGGGCACCTCTGATCTGGGCTACCTTAAACCTATGATGTGGCAAGATGAAAGTAAATTAATTGACAACAAATCAGGAGATTTAGATTTAATTTAAATATAAACATCTGTATGTTAAAGTCATGTTCTGGCACTTTAATCCAGTATGAATATAACTTAATTAAAGATTGTTTTATATTGACATGCATTTTGATACTCCAGTTTGTGGGGTTCAAAAGAGACATTCTAGTCACTTAATCCTTTGACAGACAACTGTTTTACACCATCATTTCACACACACACACACACACACTTTAGGTTTTTTTAACAGTAGAATACACACTGGCTTTCTATGGGATGTATATTGCCATCTCATTTGCTTACATGGCTGCATTTTCATCTTTTTCTACCAAGGCAAAAAAAACCAACCAAACAAAAAACCACCACTCATGTGTGCACTCTTTTGCCTCTTCCTCCCCCACCCCCATGAGCTAACAAAGTAAATTGGTTTAAAACAGTGGAAAACAATCCATTCTCTCCAGCTGTCAAGAACTGTTCTCCAGAGTCTCTTAGGAAATTAAGTAAAATAACTTCTCTGATGGAAAGGCATTAGGATTTTCCTCATAGAAACAGAAAGCTCACACCTGAATATGCCTTGGATGAAAATGAAAGGCCATAGTACAGTATGTATATGACATCCTGCAAAACAGTTACCACACCAAGTCAAACTACCAAAACTCCATTGATTACATGACTGTGACTAGCAATGCAGCAGGGAAGTCATCCACATATAAGGGCTAGAGGTGTATTCTGAGTACTTATCAGAAGCCAGTGCAATAATTCTTACCTAGAAAGTGCTGTTTGCAGCTGCTCGTTGATTTGTCAGCACACATACTGCTCTCTCCTCATGATTTATGATGTTCTAGCATTGAGACTTCTATTACTGTCCTCATTTATTGCCTGCAGCTGTCATTCTTACCAGGAATTCTACAGTTGGTTTGTAGGTGAAGTACTTAAGGTATTTAGAGCGTACACCTAGAGATGCAATTTTAAATCAAACCGATTCACAAGCTGCATTTAGATGTTGGAACGATGCACAGAACATAGCAATTAAAGTGGACTTGACCGACAGAGATAAAAGTCCTATCTCTCTCTCTCTCATACGCAAGCAATTAAATACCTCCAACAGTATTTGTATCTAGCAGCACTATGGATTTATGTGGATTTGTTAAATAAAGGTAAAAATTTCTACAGCTCAGACTCTCAGAGCCCTTGACAAATATTTAAAAATGCAATATATATGTTATATATGTTAGAAATCCACCATTTTCACTTTACCCTCTCTCTTCTCCCGCCCTCACCCAAAATGACCAAGCAAAAGGTAAACAAACAAAAAACAACCCCACTCACCATTTACTATTCTCTCACTATTCTTCCCCCGTTCAAATAGATGGACTTTCCAACATGTCCTAGAAGACAACAGATTCAAGCTATTTCAGACTAATGCGGGTGGGGCCTGAACTACATTATTTCCTCAAATAGAGATCCTCCCATCTGAGGAAGCATTTTCTACACATCAAGAATTTGAGTTTCAAAAGGTACCAAGCCTCCACAGCTGCCACTTAAGTCAGTGGGAGCTGCAGGTGCTTTGTACTTTTGAAAATTAAGCCCCCAGTTTCATAAATAATTGTTTATAAATAAATGTTTTAGAGACAGTAAACTGAGGCAAAGTGTGAGATAGTGGACTCAAGCAATAATAAAAATCTCTGCTTTCATTTAAAAAGGGGGGGAAAGGGCATTTCTAGCACTGATGGTTGTGGAGAAAAACTTGTAGGCATGAATACTAAAGGAACAAAAATAAGAAGGCAAATAAAAAGAACCCCAAGTGAATTATTATTTACAACCTTATGATTTTGGGCGTCCTGGTTCATAATGGATGAATGTTGGAGGTAATCAGTTCTGGATTGTTGACACCTAGTTGTCTGCTTTAATCACTAGACAACACCATTTCTGTAGTACATTCACTCTTTCAAACACTATGCAAACGACACAACCTAAAACTACAACACTCAAGCAGTGCCGGTGCAAGGATATTTTGCGCCCTAGGCGAAATTTCCACCTTACGCCCCCCCCGCAAATTGGTTCATTGAGGGGCAAATCCAACTAGCCTTTATAGACCCCAGGGGCCAGCCATGCCCAGGGGCTGCTCTCCAGACCAGGTTCCCCCCCCCCCCCCCCCCCGAAACCCCCCCGGGGGGTTGCCCCCCCCCCCCCCCCCCCCCGCAAACCCTCTCCACCCCATCCCGGCAGCCTCCACCCCGAGTCCACTCACTGGCTTTGCTGGGCTTGGGCTGCTGCAGCAGCTCATCAGGGAGGAGCCGCCTTCCAGAGGCACCAGAGAGCCAGAGCGTCCCGCTTTTGGCGGAGGCGAGCCCCAGCCACGGAGGAGCCGGCGTGGCGCAGGGCAGCAGCACCTCTGTAAAGGCAGCGGCGCCACTAGCGGGGAGCAGCTGCGCCCCCCACCCCTCCTGCCCAGGCTGCGGCCTGGCGCCCCCCCCGCCCCCGGGGACTCCTGCAGGCTGCAGCGCATGCATGTGGGCGCTGGCCCCCCATGCGCCCTCCCCCCCGGCTTCCCCCTCACCTAAGGTTACCATATTTCAACAATCAAAAAAGAGGACCGGGGTGTGGGGGGGGAGCCCTGCCCTAGCCCCGCCCCCATCCACTCCCTCCCACTTCCCATCCCCTGACTGGCCCCCTCAGAACTCCCAACTCCCCCCTGTTCCTTGTCCCCTGACTGCCCCTGACTGCCCCAAACCTTATTCACACCCCCACCCCCAGAAAGACCCCCGGGACTCCCATGCCCCATCCAACCACTCCCCGCCCCCTGACAGGACCCCCAGATCTCCCGACCTAACCCTGCTGCTCCCTGTCCTCTGACTGCTCAGATCCCTCTCCACAGCCCCGCCCCCTGACAGCCCCCCCTCCCCCGAGAACTCCTGACCCATCCAACTCTCCCCCTCCTCCCTGACTCCCCCCGCACCCTGTGACTCCCCTTACCATGCCCATGCTGGTCAGACGCTGGGTCCACGTGGAGGCAAAACACACTGCCGCACGCACAGCCCCTCCCCTGCAGAGTGCTGAGGAAGCAGGAGAGGGAAGCTCCGAGATGGGCAGCGGCGGCGGCGGCTCACACGCCCAGGAGCCGCAGAACCCGAGCGCGGTGAGGGGGGATCCAGGGGACTCGCCTCCCTGGGCTGCGGGCAGCGGCCCCCGTGTGCCCCCCAGTTCCCCCCTCGCCGATCTCAGGCTCTGCGGCTCCCAGGAGTGAGAGCCGCCGCTGCCCTTCCTGGAGCAGACTCAGGGCCCCACGCCCTGGCGGCGACTCACATGCCCGGAAGCCGCAGAGCTCAAGCACAGCAAGGGGAGAGCCGGGGGGCACACAGGGGGCGGCGCCCGAATGCATCTGCTGCAGCCTGCAGGAGCCCCCTGGGGGGGGGGCGCCAGGCCGCAACCTGGGCAGGAGAAGTGGGGGGCCTGGCTACTCCCCACTAGCAGCCGCGCTGCCTTTGCGGGGCTGCTGCCCGCCTGCACTGCATCGGCTCCTCCATGGCTGGGGCTCACCGCCCCCGCAAGCCAACACTCTGGCTCTCCGGTGCCTCCGGAAGGCGGCTTCTCCCTGCCGAGCCAAGACACCGCTTTTTGGTGCCCCCAACCACTAGGTGACCGCCTAGTTTGCCTAGTGGTTGAACCCAGGGCCGGCTCCAGGCACCAGCTTCTCAAGCAGGTGCTTGGGGCGGCCGTTCCGGACAGGGGCGGCAGTTCCAGGTATTCGGCGGCAATTCGGCGGAGGGTCCGTCATTCGGCTTTTTTTAGATCGCGGCTTTTTTTTTTTTGGTTTTGCCTGCTTGGGGCAGCCAAAACCCTGGAGCCGGCCCTGGTTGAACCGGCCCTGAACTCAAGTCAAAAATGTTAATCATCAAGTTACAGAAGGAGGGTGCCTGAAAGCTACCATTTCTGTAGTCAAGCATTATTTAAAAGATGATAAAAAACACAAAAACCAAATTACAAATAACAAATGAAGGCTCTTGACCTAAACCTCTAAAAGCAAAACGAAAACCCGTGCTTTGGCTCATACCATCATATTAAGATATGGTAGGACAGCTAGAGTGTAAAACCATGTGGTATTCAGATATTGGTCCATCACATTTGTGCAATCCCATTATCACCCTTAGAAAAGTTTGGTCTGATCATATCAGTGTGTATTTCAAGAAGTGTACAGAATTGAACCTGTGGAATAATGGGCCCTAAGAAAACAATTAGTTTCTACTCAGTAGTCTGCTTTCCAGGTTAAAAAAACAAAATCAGCTTTTAAATAGTATGCTAAATAGAGAACCACATGCCGTCCAAAGTTGTATGATGCTCAAACTATTTTTTCACCATACCGACATTTACATCTGCATTAAACCCCTCATCCTCCAACTAACAACATTTAGGAAAAAAACTTCAGTCTAAAATTAAACCTGCAGTTGTTTAGGAATAAAAGTAGCCAACTAAAGCTAGCCTAGCTTTTAATCTTTATACTGTATTCTTTACGAATGAAATTTCTCTCACACACATTTCCACTCCCTTTTCCTCCATCTCTGTGTGTAACTGGAAGACACTCTCTCTAATTATATCCTTTTCTATAGATGCTACAACACACAAATATTACAAGCACACACAAATTTAAAGGCTGCTTTCAGGCTGAGACTGTCCCTGTTCAGCTGGATGCAAACGTTTCTAATTAAATTAAGAATATCACAAATACTTAGCCTCTCCCCCACACCCTCTTAAGTACAGTGGGAGCCACAATTGAAAAGGGGAGTTTGTTCCAATTGCCTGCTAATCACCTGATGCTGTCCTGATCCATTGATGTGGCAGAAAGACACAGGTGGAGCACTCAAGCTGTTGAACTGATCTCTTGAAGTTCCTCATCCTAGTCACTCAAAGATAGCAATGAAAACTAATAACATTTGGAGCATCCCTCAATCATTAAAATTTTCTTAACACGGGGGCAGGAAGATTTAAGCATTATCAACATGGGGAAAAAAACACACCTCAAAACATTTTCAAACCTGTTTCACTTACAAGTATTGTTTAAGCCACATTTGTTTTCAAGACATAAATCACAAATCTGATCTTATTTCCTGGCACGAAACCTTTAGGGCACAATCCTGCAAACACTTAAGCACATATCTTTACTAATGCAAGTATCTAGGTGTACTATACGTGCAACTCAAGGAGCTAATAGAGGAGGTATCTGAGCCTCTAGCTATTATCTTTGGAAAATCATGGGAGACGGGAGAGATTCCAGAAGACTGGAAAAGGGCAAATATAGTGCCCATCTATAAAAAGGGAAATAAAAACAACCCAGGAAACTACAGACCAGTTAGTTTAACTTCTGTGCCAGGGAAGATAATGGAGCAAGTAATTAAGGAAATCATCTGCAAACACTTGGAAGGTGGTAAGGTGATAGGGAACAGCCAGCATGGATTTGTGAAGAACAAATCATGTCAAACCAATTTGATAGCTTTCTTTGATAGGATAACGAGCCTTGTGGATAAGGGTGAAGCGGTGGATGTGGTATACCTAGACTTTAGTAAGGCATTTGATACGGTCTCGCATGATATTCTTATCGATAAACTAGGCAAATACAATTTAGATGGGGCTACTATAAGGTGGGTGCATAATTGGCTGGATAACCGTACTCAGAGAGTTGTTATTAATGGTTCCCAATCCTGCTGGAAAGGCGTAACGAGTGGGGTACCGCAGGGGTCTGTTTTGGGACCGGCTCTGTTCAATATCTTCATCAACGACTTAGATATTGGCATAGAAAGTACGCTTATTAAGTTTGCGGATGATACCAAACTGGGAGGGTTTGCAAATACTTTGGAGGACAGGGTCATAATTCAAAATGATCTGGACAAATTGGAGAAATGGGCTGAGTTAAACAGGATGAAGTTTAACAAAGACAAATGCAAAGTGCTCCACTTAGGAAGGAAAAATCAATTTCACACATACAGAATGGGAAAAGACTGTCTAAGAAGGAGTACGGCAGAAAGGGATCTAGGGGTTATAGTGGACCACAAGCTAAATATGAGTCAACAGTGTGATGCTGTTGCAAAAAAAGCAAACATGATTCTGGGATGTATTAACAGGTGTGTTGTGAGCAAGACACGAGAAGTCATTCTTCCGCTCTACTCTGCTCTGGTTAGGCCTCAGCTGGAGTATTGTGTCCAGTTCTGGGCGCCGCATTTTAAAAAAGATGTGGAGAAATTGGAAAGGGTCCAGAGAAGAGCAACAAGAATGATTAAAGGTCTTGAGAACATGACCTATGAAGGAAGGCTGAAAGAATTGGGTTTGTTTAGTTTGGAAAAGAGAAGACTGAGAGGGGACATGATAGCAGTTTTCAGGTATCTAAAAGGGTGTCATAAGGAGGAGGGAGAGAACTTGTTCACCTTAGCCTCTAAGGATAGAACCAGAAACAATGGGTTTAAACTGCAGCAAGGGAGGTCTAGGTTGGACATTAGGAAAAAGTTCCTAACTGTCAGGGTGGTTAAACACTGGAACAAATTGCCTAGGGAGGTTGTGGAATCTCCGTCTCTGGAGATATTTAAGAGTAGGTTAGATAAATGTCTATCAGGGATGGTCTAGACAGTATTTGGTCCTGCCATGCGGGCAGGGGACTGGACTCGATGACCTCTCGAGGTCCCTTCCAGTCCTATAATCTATGAATCTATAAAACTTAAGTTACTCATCTGCATGTGTGGGCAAGGGCAGGCCAATATACATTAATTGTAAGGGTTGAGACCCAGATTTTTAAAAGTATGTAGGCACTGCTGTGCTCAGTGTCCCAACTCTACGTGATATAGGAGCCTAAATCTCATTTCAAAAGGGATTTAGGCACTTGGGGGGTCTAAATTCCATCAACATTTAGGCTCCTAAATCAGTTAAGCATTGCAATGTTCAGCACAGCAACACCTCAATGCCTTAAGAATTTTGGACCTTAGACCCCTTAGGTTTTAAAGTAAATGGAAAGGGTACGGTGGTTATATCAGGGTGTGTGTTTGTATCTCAAACTAAAAATATTACACATTCACAAAACAAGCCATGTCTATCTTCAAACACAGCAGTTGCCAGAGGACACCAGCCTTTTCAGTGTTGTTTATTAGGGTTTTGTATTTATTGACCAAAGAAGCCAAGCAATCTTTTAAAAGGGATTGGCATACGTATAGCTCATCTTTAGCCTCCTTTGAAAATGTTTCCAAATCCATATTGGAAGTGAGGAAAGAAACTTGGCTTCCAAATTCTTTGCTTCCTCCATAAGAAAATTTCAGATCACTTTCCTGCCTTACTAATTTCTGCCACAAAATAAAGTGAGAAGTCATGAGAGCCTGAGGGGAATAAACAGAAAAATATAAGTATTTAAAAATATATTTAATGCGCCAGGAGATATGAACTATGTTTCATCATTTTGTGACTTAATATACTGGGAAATTGCTAGGCAATACTACCAATATTTTTATTTCCATTTCTCTCTATTGAGAAAGACAGTTTCAGACAACGGGGAGCTAAAAATGACATGCCAGGCCTCTGTTTTTCTTTGTTTAAACCAAGTTCAGTGAGGTACAAAGTACTAAACTATACAGCAGTGTCAGAAATACTTGAAATTCTTCTGCAAAGAAGTATCCGAAATTTTGGTAGCGCTTTCATGACAGGACTATTCCCAAAATAGGAATTTCTCGAACAGTTATAACGAAGTTTATGCAGTGAGAAAATAATTTTCCTATTATTTCAGGTCATGTCACATCATAATAAAGTCAATAAGCATTGGAGTGGGCAAATTACTTGGAACCTATCAGGGTGTTTTCACTTTCTGCATTTAAGTGTGAAAGGAATCTAGTGAAACAATTACATGAAGCCCTGATCAAAAACCTATTGTTAAGCATCTCGCTTCGCCTTAGTAATGAACAGTTATAAATGGAACAAAATTAGTATATATTCATGTGATTTTCCCCCCCTTTTTACTTCAATGATAAATACATTCACCTAGGGTTGCCAAGCGTCCAGTTTTCAATCGGAATGCCCGGTCGAAAAGGGGCCCTGGCGGCTCCGGTCAGCACTGCCAACTGGGCCATTAAAAGTCCAGTCAGCGGTGCAACAGGGGCCCGGGGCTAAGGCAGGTTCCCTGCCTGCCCTAGCTCTGCACAGCTCCCAGGAGCAGCCACCAGGTCCCTGCAGCCCCTAGATGCATGAACGGCCAAGGAGGTTCCGCACACTGCCCCTGCCCCAAGGGCCGGCTCCGCAGCTCCCATTGATTGGGAACTGTGTCCAATAGGAGCTGCGGGGGCAGCACGTGTCCAGGGGCTGCAGGGACCTGTTGGCTACTTCCTGGGAGCTGGAGTAAGTGTCGCTGGGACCCTGTACCCTCTCCCGCACCCCAACCTCCTGCCCCAGCCCTCTCCTGCACCCCCTATTTCTGGCCCCACCCAGAGCCCACACACACACACACACCCCAGCTCCCTGAGCCAGCCCCGTAAAAGTGAGTGAGGGTAGGGGACAGCGAGCAACAGAGGGAGGGGGGATGGAGTGAATGGCCTCGGAGAAGGTGCAGGAGTGGGGCCTCAGGGAAGGAGTGGGGCATGGGGTGGGGCAGGGGTGTTCTCTTTTGTGCAATTAGAAAGTTGGCAACCCTACATTTACCTGTGTTTCTAGCAGCATTGAGCAGAGCCAGGCAGGGTACTATCAGAAACAGCACAAGCTTGTGGGACAGTTGTACTACATGAATCAGTGTTGTTGTTGTTGTTGTTGTTGTTGTATCTAAACAGGTCTAATATCTGTTAAAATCGGCAAGGAACCTCTATCACCTAAGGTAGCATTGAACCCAGATATCCAAAGATTAAAGATAATGTATTAAACACACTGCACCAATCAGTCAACTTACATTCTAACCCAATCCATGGAAATATGTCAAATCTTCAATACAGATGCTTAACATCTCTGTGTTTTAGTTAAGGGAACTACAATAAACCCAAATTGAGCATATTAAATATTTTGTTGCAGACCTCTTATTTCTGAGCACATAAGGTATTTTCTGACAAGGCAGGCTGAGAGAGAAGTGGAGGGGGAAAGTTGTAAGAGCCAGTGGATCTGTACATATTTTGGTAGATTTACTTAGTAAGTTGTTCTGGATAAACATTTAAGACATTATTTACTGTTGTTGCATCTGCCCTTAAATGGCAACTGTAAGAGCATGGATAAATGGACTAAGATGTCATCTATCCACACTACAGTTCCTATGGAGCAGTTTACTTTCAGACCCTCTGCTTTTAATCTGTGTCAATGTTATTACCAACTCAGTGCCACTCCCACTTATTTAAATCAATGCCAGATAAGGTCCTAGTTTTTTAGCTTCCTAAATAAATGCTTCTAAACAAATTTTTCTCCGTCTTCTACAGCAGAACAAATTATCACAATAAAGCTGTGACATACGAGGACTATTGCCTTTTCTGGTCCTGATCCTGGAAGTCTACCATTTGCATGCACAATTTCCTTTAAAGTGAATCGGAATCCTGCATAGAGAACTTCCAGGTCGATGAAACCAAAAGATCCAGAGTTAAAAGCACAAAACATACATAATGCAAAACTGCATACACAATACTATGCGCATGCACACAGGGAATATATGATGGTGTGTGGTCTGACTTAAGGATTTTATCGGCAGGTGGTTAAGATGTCCTCATTATTATCAAATGGCTTTGCCACTGGTCAGTTATGTAGGTCAATTCAAACCAGTGCCAGTAAAAGCTATACACCACACCACTGTTTATTCTGCATATGCCACAGACTTGACAGAAAAATATTTATTAATGTTTCAGGGAGTTTCAAAAGAAAGTTACTAGAATTACTATTATACCCCTCTGCCTGTCAAACCAGTGGTCTGAGTTAAAAGAGGCCTGATTTTCTGAAATACCGAGCGCCCACATCTATTTTAATCAACTGCAAGCTCTCTGGGGCAAGGACTGTCTTTTACTATGTGTGTGTAGTGTGGCTATCATAACGCAGTCCCAATCCCCAATTTCTACTTTAATACAAAACACAAATAATAATACTAAAAATAAGTGCCCATCACCTCTTAAAATGTAACCCTGTAAGTCCTAGCACACAGACCTGACAGGGAAATTACAATTCAAAGTCACTGGCACGGGATTTTAAAAAATATTGGACTTGTGTCTGCCTCATGCTTCTTTATGAAATATAAACAAAGTCTGAATGAGTTTTTCTTTGCTTGCACTTATACCTTAGACGCTAGGTTCCCTGTAAGCTGCAAGGCCGCGCAGCAAGCTATTTAGGGCCGCGCAGGTCCCCCAGCGCAGCCTCTCTGGAGCTGCCAGGGGGAGAAGCCCCTCCCCCGGCCCAGCCCAGGCCCCCCGGAACTGCCACGGCCTGGGAGAGGAGCTCTTCCACCAGAACTGCCGCGGTGGGGAGAGGTGCTCCTCTCTCCCCAGCCCAGGTGCTGCTGCAGGGAGAGAGCTGGGGGGAGTCCTCTCTTCCTGCCGTAGCCCCGGGGCAGCCTGCGCCCCAAACCCCTTATCCCCAGCCCCACCCCAGAGCCTGCACCCCAGCTGGAGCCCTCACCCCCCTCACCCCAACCCTCTGCCCCAGCCCTGAGCCCCTCATCCCTGGCCCCACCCTGGAGCCTGCACCCCTCTGCCCCAGCCCTAAGCCCCCTCGCACACACTGAACCCCTCGACCCCACCCCACCACATGAATTTTGTTATGTGCACCAATATGGAAGCATTTTTTTCACACATCACCTCCATATTGGTGCACATAACACAATTCATTCCGTACATGGGTGGGAAAAATTAGGAGGGAATGCTGCTTAGAAGTATCAGATATGCAAGGTCTGGTTTTGCCAGAAGACTTCTTGTAGGCCTCAGATGACTGAAGTGAGCTCTTACACCATAACTGAAAGATGTGGGTGTGAGATATTTGACAAAGATGTCCTTTCTCCCAATTGTTAATTGCACATTGGAGCTTTGTGTGTGTTAACAAAAAACAAAAGTTTCAAAAAGTCTGACCAAATATTTCTTCCCCATTCAGTCTCTTGATTTGCAACACTCCTTAAACAGGTCATCTGAAGAATCACCATCAGCAGTTTTAAAAGCTTGTTCGATCAGTCGGCTATGAGGGAGGAGCAGCAGAAAAGTTGAATTGGTGAGGAGTGCACAAAAATGCAGATGTTATTATGGCGGAGCAGCAGGGAGTCCACAGTTAAGTTGCCTTAGAGTTTTCAGTAAGCGTATACTCTATCTGCACAGTGTTCACAAACAAGGAACTACTTCTCAGTGCCTCAGTTTCTTTATCTATAAAATGGAGATAATACCTACATAACAGTGCCATCATGAGCTGTACTTAAAGTTTATAAAGTACTTTAATAAGGTTGGATTGAAGAGATATAATAATCATAGAAGCACTGTCAGGAGGAAGTTCACTAAACCAGGTTCCTTTTAGAAGGAGCATTCCAATCTTAGATACAAAATGTTAAATCAAATGTAAAGTGCATCAACCTGCAGCAGAACAAAAAGAGGAAGCTTTCTTTGAAAATGCTTGGGGGTGGCATAGGGTTGCTGCAAGGGCAGCCAGTGCAAGCTGTGCACCTGTTGTAAACAAGTTAACTTCTGTGATCCTATTGTTGGGAAAGAGTTATAAGAGCTTTAAACAAACATCGAAATTGTAGGAAAGACACAAAGAAATGAGACAGATCTTATGACAGTCACATCATTCTTCTTTCCCTCTGCAAACCGCAGCAGAAGAAACCCTCTCTCTCATTTATTAATTGTTCTATTAAGAATTTAATGCCACTGAGGAAGTCTCAAAATTATTTTTAATGCTTTTTTTCCCCCTTGGGAAGAGGAAAAGGCAACCAGATGGGATGTCTGTTGACCTATGAACACTTTTCCGCTTTTAACAGCGATGGCTCTTTACTGTCACACACTTCTTACCCTGGTAACCAGCATTCTCAAACTCTCTCTTAACCTGAAACACACTCTAGGCAAATTTTCCTTACAGATAAGCATTCCAATTTCTGGTCACTAAGGTGGCCAAAATCTTATGAGCAACTGCAATCCCGTGGAATCCTTAAGGTTTGTGTTGAGGCCATGCTGTGTGTGATACTTAATTGAAAACATTACAGCTCCTGAAAAAAGAGCCTGTTCCAGACTATAAAGGCTTTGTTTTGCTTTAACATTATTAAATTTGGAGGCAGAAAGGGGAGCTCTTAAAAACCTCACTGTGAGAAAGGAATCCTCTTATTAAACCCAACTTAAGTCGTTGCCCAAAAGCTTCCTTAACACACAGTTAAGGTTGCCTGACAGTGCCTCATTCCCTTTCAGAACGTTGAATGCACCTATACCGAAACCAGGAAATACATAGTCAAGGTACACACCAATCCCTCCCCACAACCTCCGTTCTGCCCCCTGGAGCTGGCAAGAGCCATTTATGATAAAGTGTAAGTATGTTTCAGCCAGGGCTGCCCTATAATAGGAAGACACTAGGAATAATTAAATGAATGTGCTATTTTAAGTGGTTGGTTGTGTCCTACAGAACTGTATTCTCTCATTTGTCTGCATTCTTTGCCAACGGCTCTTCGGTGTGTTATTAACAGCTATATTGACTGGTGCAGGGATACTTGCTGTAGATTGCCACAGCTCACACTGGGATATGAGGAGAGGTGCATCTGCACCCAAATGTATCCTGGGCCCCTCCTTTCTGTGTTGAGTTATGTGGGTTGTGTGGGCAGAAGAGCACAATGGTCTGTTGTTGCCATAGGGATTTGTAGCAAGCTGCAAGCATACATGACAATACACTACAGGAAAGAGGTAAGTTTGGGTGATGTTCCAGAAGGAATCCTTAGGACAAGGGTCAAAGGGAGCTAATATCTGCCAACTCTGAGGTGGTTTGTCCTGAACAGGTGAAATGCTTTGGTATAGGCCCGGCACAGCCAGCTTGTGTTCACTAAACCCATCCTAAATATAACTTTTGCCTTAATGTGGACATAGCCTGACATTTTCTACTGCTGTACTCAGCTACCATCCCTGGAGTGTTCCATATCATCTGGAAGGACAGAGTGCTGCAATGTTATCTGTCAGGGTGGGCTGGGGTATCATTCAAAAGAGGGCAGAGTTAAGGGTGCAGGGCACAATTGGCAGTACTTTAACTCTGTAGTTCCTATTTTTCATAGATTAAAGTATAGGTGCATTTGACTTCCTGGTGACATAAGAGGCACTCCAGTCAACCTCAGCCCTACATTAACCATTTCTGGGCAGTGAATTTCCCTTGTTTTTTGAGGAAATGATAGTACTGAGGGGGCCATGATGGGAGGGCTGAAGGAGATCACCTGGGGAACACCTCATTGCTATTCAAACACTTTGTATCTGTAACATCCTGGAACCAGCATGGCTACAAGAACACTGCATACCTCACGGCCATTCACCTACCTGCTCTGCCCTCTTCCTGGCTCCTTCATGCCTCCTGCTATAGCCTCTTGCAATAAGGGTGCCAAACTGAGATAAATTGCAAGTGGGTGATACTAGACTGGGGCGGATCAAAGCCATCATTTGAGCTTCAAATATGGGGGGTGAGGGGAGAGACATTAAGAACTGTAAAATTTTGAATCATGTGATTTTTAGGAGGTGGGGTGGGGAATGTATTTCAGGAACACCTTGATCGAAAGATCTCAGATTTGGACCATTAACTGTCCCTGGATTCTCATGAGGCACACAATTTTCAAGACAATTCAAGTAAGGATGTGGATTTCAAAGCACTTAGAAAAATCAGCTGCTAAACAGTAAACTAGTCTCAACCTTAACTATAGTAGCACTATCACCCAGTGATAGTGATGACCTATTAATAGTCATGACCTATTAACAGAGGAAGGCAGAAAGCTCAGGCTGACTGTATTTGGGGAGGGTGGGTGTTTAAACAAGGAAAAGAGAAGAGATGCTTACTCTTTTAAAAACTGCTGGCTAAGGCACAGAAGGTGTACCTTTCAGAGCAGGCTGAAAAGCTCTTCTGTTCTCAGAGGGTAACAGGAGCACAGCCAAGAGACAAACACATATTTATCAGAGGAATTGTTTTTTCCTACTAAATGACCAATTGAAGCCCTTACCATTTTGTCATATATCTGTGTCACTGTAGCCCCAATAAATAAACTGCTCTGATTAGTTATGAGACTATCTGGAAACCCCTATGAGACTGATAACACTGGCTTTGTCAGCCAGTCAATCATCATGCTCTGCAGTCTCACAGACATGCACAAACAAATAAACCCCAAACTTGCTCACAGCTGAGCTGCATTTCTCCATTTATTTCACTCCTCCAAGTCCCCTCTGCCAACAAGTGTGTTAATCTGTTAAGCAAAAGGTCCTTACAAAACGAGGGCAGATAATATTTCACCAGGTACAGAAAACTGTAACAAGATCAGGGCACAGTTTATCTACACTGTATGCATTTGTGTATTAAGCAGATCGACCTGTTAGTATCCTTCAATTAATACCATCCTGGCCCAGATTGACTTATGCTTGTGAAATAACTCACCAGGAGACTGTTTACACACACAGCTCCTTCCCCTCTTCCTCCCTCCCCTCCCCAACCCCCGATTACCTCCTCCAGTGATTTCTTACACGTGGTTTACAATAGCAGAGGCAAGAAACAGTTTCAAGAGGCCAGACACAGTGATTAGAAAATTACCATGTTGATTTCATATCACAGTGTATGGAAGGTATATAATGTCTGTTGGCTTCATTCTGATGCTAATTTCCAGTAATACATTTATTAATATCTAGTTTGGAATTGCTCCCAGTTCCTACCTTATGTTAAGCTTTCAGGAAGTAGTGGCTGCTGTGGAGAATAGTAAGATAAAAACATGTGCCCTTCACAATTAACAAAAAGCTGAGCAACCAGTTGAGTCTGCACACACAATATTCATGGAAGCTGGGGCCAGCCAAAGGTAGTTCTACCTCGCCACGGCCTTAGCCCAGTAAAGAAGGCTCAGAGCAACCAAGCATGCCTCTGAGCTTGCACTCCATACAGTACTGAGAAACTAAAATATGGTTCTATTGCAAAGGAGATAGCAGGGCAGGGAGCCACAGAATACTTTATGAGAGAGAGAGAGAGAGAGAGAGAGAGAGACAAAATTCAAGGCTGCATAGATCTGGAGAAGGATGTCTTAGTATTATGACATCTGTTTTATAAATCGACTCTCCACCATCCGCTGACATATAAACATTTAGTCAGGAGAAAATCAAATAGCAAGCTCCTTACGCAGACAAACAGTGAACAGTAGGGGCAATCCAAATCCACAGATTTATGGTACTTCCACAGATTTCTGTAGTGCCATGAATAGTAAAGGGATTTTATATTTAAAAAAAAAAATCCTACCTAGATTGAACCAATAGGCTACACACTTTACTTTGTGAAGCAATTCACTGCAGCTTTGTAGAGTCAAAGAGAGACAGTATCAACAGAAGGAAAATTTCCCATATTCATTTTAATGAAGTGTTAATTTGATAGTTTAGATGTGACCACCTGAATGCAAACTTATTAAATAACTAAACAAAATACAAAACACCCAGCCTGAATTACTGAACTATCATTACAAAGGGCATATGGGTCTATTTTGTTTTTAGCCCTTTAGAGACACCTTTAAAAAGTAGGCCATCATCCCCTCACCCCAGAAACAATTGGATCCAGCTGTTCCAGAATTGAATGATAGGAATATAAGCTACTGCTTTTACCCCCATATGCAGGTTTGAAAGGTATAATTATCTCAACTGATGCAAACATAAGACAGCTTGAATCAAATGAACATTTCTGAGTTACACAGAGGGGTATGTTCCTTGCAGACTTGGGTTCTTCCCACTGATTAAAGTTAATTTCTATTATCATGGGCTGGATAATTTAGCTAGGCACACTAAGGACCTACACAAGATAGTTTTCTCTCTCCCACTAGAAAAGTACTGTCTACACTATTTTTCATCCTTCTCTCCTTGGGAGAAAGTTGTACCACTTTGCTCATATAATCAGAGCCCAACATTTGCAAGTAGTAAAAACCACTCAGTTTTCAATGCATCTCAACCCATTAGAAACAAAAGCATCACATGACAAAGCCTAAGACCATCTCTACTCTCATAATACACTACTGCCTCCAACAGTCAAACTAGGATGATCCATTACACCTCCTTGCCTGGACATTTCTCTTACAACCTACAGCCCTTTTAAAAACCTCCTAAAATTAACCAACCTAAATGCAGATTGTTCTATAAAATCCAATGTAAACAAATAAAATGAAAATTGCTACATAAGAAGTTTTTGCTTTGGGGGAAGAGAGAGGAATAAAATCATTATGACAAAGTAACACTTGCGTTTGCAAACCTTTTGTTTTAAACCAAAAAGACACCCATTTGAAGAATAAATTCTAGCTTCACTGACACTGCCTAGCCTTATGTCAGCAGGGAAGTTTAGATCCACACAAAGTTCAGTGAAATAACAAAACACTCCTACCATATTCAACTACTGGATATACCCCATGCATATTTGCTTTGTACTACATCTTGATGAAATATGCTTCCTCTTTAAAAAACAAACCAACATCTTAAATGGATAAAGAAGTCTTGTCAGCACAGTAGCTGATGAGTGCAATCATAAACCAATTCTCAACTCCGCAGCAATATTCTCTCCATGTCTTTACACTAATACTGTATAGGATTTCAGAGAAATTGGTATAACTAGGAGGGAAAAATTAGTCAGTTGCATAGTGGTTAAATTCGCTACCACAGGCACCAACTGCAGTCCCAGGTATGTATAAGAAACAGATTTTACAGGTAGAACAATAACTAGATTACTCTCTGCACTGTTTGATTCCCCAAGTTGTTATGACATAGTGACTAAAAACTAGTAGATCCTGAGCCACCCTTATGTTCACTCCTCAAGTCACACTGTACTCTGTATAACTTGGAAATGCAGGGCCCCATTGCCTCCAAATGCTAGGGCACGTTAGCAAGACAGAAGGCAAAACAAAAAACAAAATTAACAAACTTATACGTTTTTCCGGTTTACAGTGAGAAACCAAGCTTTTCTGGCAGATAACACACATGTCAAGTTGCTAGGGACCAGCTAACTTTGGATCAACTGTAGTGTCACTGATGTAATTACCACCCATGAGTTTTGTTGTGGACACAAAACCTTTGGAACCTATAAAAGTGGAAGAGATATAGGGTAAAGGGCAGGCAACTCCCAAGAAAAGTTATGAATGGAAACATATGGTACCTAGAATTCCATCACTTCAACTCCTTGTAAAACTTTCTGATTATTAAAAAAAATCCTTTAAGTAATGGGAAAAAATAACTATTATCTTTTGTGTGATACAATATTTTGGAAAACAAAGTTCTACACCATACTCATAGCCAGGTTTCATGATCTCAGACACTACAAAACATTCACTGTATAGATGTCCAGCAACATGGTTCTTTCCCCAACAAAGTTTTAACTGAGCCTTTGCCATAGACACAATTTCTGAAATCATTAAATTTTATTTAAGGTGTTGTGAACCTTAGCTGCTGTAAACAATGAAAGCATCCATTCATGTTGACATTAATGAGACAGACAAGTGAAATACTAAATTAACTGGCTCTGCTTTTTATTTTTAAATGAAACTAAAATCTCCTTTAAGCTTAGCCTACAGAGTAGACAAGAACTACTTTTGATATAGGGCAAAACCACAGATCTGGCAATTAAATCCTGAGCAATTTTTTATTTTTTTCTTCTTTTTACATCCTAAAGACAATTCTAGAACTTCAGTTCTCATGTTCTTTAAAACAATTTTTCTTTAAAAAAAAATAAACAGGATAGATACTTCAAAATTCATATCATTATTGCACTCAGGAAGAAAACATTGCAGTCTCTTTCCTTAGCCTCAGAATTTTGAAGAAACTAAAAAGGTGATTATTTTAAAAAAAGCAAAATTGTGTCCTCTAATTAGGGGTGTTTAGATTATTTTAAGTCAT
Source organism: Trachemys scripta elegans (assembly GCF_013100865.1). Taxonomy (NCBI): domain Eukaryota; kingdom Metazoa; phylum Chordata; order Testudines; family Emydidae; genus Trachemys; species Trachemys scripta. The sequence goes on along the minus strand of NC_048304.1, from coordinate 67,156,021 downwards.
TTTTTCCAAAATCTCATTTTAATAAATGGCCTTTTCTCCCCCCCCCCCAACTCCCACCCGAACTCAGAAGAAAACAGTGTCACCAAATGCACTCAACCAGCCTCAAAGTCACACGTGCTCTATTGCAGATCTTGCTTTCAATGTGTCTTTTGTTTGATGGCTGGTGTTTCAACATCCTCGAGTTGAACAGAAAAAGGTCAGCGCAAGTCTTCTGGCATTCATAAACCTGAATCAGGCCCCGCCAAGAGAAGATTGATGCCATAGTAAACTTCCCTCGATCAAAAGAAGGGGGTGCAAGTTTGAGGCAGAGACCAACTCTGTGTCTGCTAGATTAATCCTAATTCTCCCAAAAACTGTCAGTAGTTCTAAGTGTATAATTTTGCTGAACCTCTTTGACAAACTTTTTCTCAGTTGACTGTATATTAATTTTGGGTTAGAACTTTTGCCACAGTGCAAAATGATTGTACAAGTATTAAAGCTGGAATAGTCTTTCATTAGCAACAGCCCTGCCTAATCATTTATCGTGGGGCTTTTTTTTTTTTTTTACCCTTGTATCCATATCCTATACCCACCCCCCATTCTCCTGTCTGGAGAGGAGGAGACTGCATCATTAACCTTCCAATTTACAAGGCCAAGTTCCATATTGCCACTATAGAGAAGCTGTTGCTAAAGATTCTTTAAAAGCTCTGGCACTTCAAGGCAGTTGGAACTACTCAACCAAAGCCCAGAGCCAAAGCTTTGCCAAAGCATTAATGGGCTTTTGCCCTTTTAAATTTTATAAGCCTGTCACCTTTCTGATGCACACAGTTCTATTCAGGGTTCTAAATGGCCATTTCATATTTAAAAGAAAGCTTGCATAGGTAGCACCCTAAAACTACCCCAGGTCATTCATCTCCCACCGACTCTCTTACTGTCTCTTAGGAAACCTTTGATAGAGCATTTGTTCAGGCTGCCAAGTTAAATCCTCCTCCCTCATGTCAATGCATTGAAAAAAGCAGTCAGAATACCAGTTTCACTCAGGCCTGCTGAAGTAAATGGAGAAAACCAATTCCTCTGTGCTACAGAGCCATTAAGCCGTTTGCAGATTATTAACTGAGGCAAAAAAATATACACTGTGCACAATCAAACAGTAATGCAGGGCTATTACTTAAGTTAGCTTCAGTTTCAATAAATTACCTATATGTGGTAGTTTCTAATTCTCAGTCCAGCTGCCTGGACCAGTTAGTGAGACCCACAATCAGAGCAATTTGTTATGTTTTCACCATTATACATGTCAGTTTTATTAAGCATAAGAATGAGGTCTGCAACAGCAGAAGGAACTTAACACAAGAACTAGTCTAATGCTCCCCATCACAGACTCCAAAGTAGGATTGAAATTAAACTATACACGTGTAAAACAAAAGTTTGCAGAGTAAAAAAATGGGTATAGTAACAACTTCCCCATTCCTCCTTTTACCTCTCCACCCCTCCCCCATTACAAAATCAGCCTAGAGAACCCCATTCCAGATTATTAGAGCAAGGAATACAACATGACTAGATGGCTCCTATTTTTATGTTTACATTCCTTAAGTGTCTTTTAACTGGCTGCCATTCTCCCTTTTACTGCAGCTAGCTCAGCCAGTCTCCCGTGAAAACGATTCCCTCCTTTTTCCTTTCACAATGGCAAGAAAGCAGGAGCTGGGTTCTTTCAATCGGCCCCTCTCCCCTCCCCCCCCCCCCCCCAGCTTCCTGGACAGATGTACACAGGAGAGAGAGAGACTACTCCTGCCTTGTGATTGAGAGAGGCCCCAGTCCCAACTGGCTTTCAAAACCCAGACACAAGGAATTTACACTCAGGCAAGCTTCCCAAAGCTCGGAAAACATGCCCAATCCCCCCGCCACACACGCGCCCCCCGCCCCGGAAAAATACTTTGCTATTGCAACCTTCCTCTTCCCACCCCTTACCCCCAAAGATTCTTCAGTGCCAGCTCGATTGATTACGAGCCTATCGGTGCACAACCGGAGCAGTCAGGAAAGGTAAACTGGCCAGAAAACAGAAGCTATCCGGAATATTTTAAAACCTCCTTTGTTTTTATGGCACAAGATCGCTCGCTCTCTTTCTCTCAGGCATGCCTAATTCGCCTCATTGTTTCAGCTTTTAAAACTTAAATCTACAACACGACACCACCACCACCACCACCCCCGCTATAATTTTCAAGGATTCCTCCTTTTACAGTCAAGACACCTATTTCCCCAACACTGCCCCCTTCCCTCCCCAGCTCAAAGGGGGTGAGGGAGTGATCTGAGCCCCATATCCATAATATAGAACACTCTGGCTCCTTAATCTCTATTCGCTACAATCACCAAAAGGCAAGGAATTTCCTTTTCCGCTGGATCTCCTGTTTTCTTTTTCTGTCTCATTCCCCCTTCTCCTCTCCTTTTCCAGACACACAGATACAACCTGTCCCTTTAAGAAATCTTCACACATTTTCTTGTCTCGCAAAAAACAAATGTTCTCTCTCTCTCTCTATATATATATATACACATATATATTTCCTTAGCTTGGTTACTCCATTGTTTCGCCTCATTCAAGATACAATCCTTGCCCAGTCACAAACACAGGGAGGTGTGAACATAAGACTGAAATAGACACGAAACTTACCTAGATTGCACAGCAGGCTTGCAGTAAGAAATATAATAAGAAAGCAGGCAGGCAAAAATCCTCTTTCCCCAACTGATTGGCAGCTCTGTTCAGGTGCTTTTAAAAATATTTTTCATTTAAAAGCGGTTTCTCTCTCCTGCTCCCCCCCCCCATACAGACAGTGAAAAGGAGCTCAATGTTAGTGGGTGAGTAAGTGAATCAACTAGCAGAGAGCACAGCAAGTTGAAGTGTCAAATTACATTGGCTATTCTATTACCAAAGGGCCATGCTTTGTGGCTGTTGGCAAAATCTGTCCCAGATTCCTATCTGAAAGGGAGCTGCCTCCTGTAGGGATGTTCTGTCCCTCGCTCTCTATTCTCGCCCCCTCTCTTCCCTCCCCGCATCACATAAAGTTAAAGTTAAAAATGCAAATATTGTTTTACAGGATTTAAAAAAACCCCCACAAACTTCCTCTTAATCCTAGTGAATGGCGTGCAGTGCAAACCATCCCAGAGTGAACGCATGGGACTATCCTCCCCTCTGGATTTTGATATTGCTAATATTTTTGATATTTTGATATTCCCACTCTGGAATTTATGTAATTAAAAGCGTGCGATGCTGCCCCAGTTCTCCTCAAAGGGGATCTTTGCCGGGGTTTGGGGGAAGACGGGGTGGGGGGGGGAGACAGAGACTACTGAATGGCTGGTTGCAAGGGTCAAGCTCTTTTGCCTTTTTGATGCGTTTCACGTTATATTAGTTCTGTGGGGTTTTATTTGCAAGGCGAGCAGCCCTAATGATTCAGGAAGGAAGGGATAAAGGAACCGATGGAGAGGAGCGCTGGATTACCCTTCTAGCCCCACGGAAAAAAGGCTCTCTGTTCTGGTGGGGAAGGAGAGAAGCTTTTCTAGGACTAGCAAGAGAATAGAATCGTTCCTTAAGAGAGCTTTCTGACTGCCAGTAGCAGCCCCAAGCCAACACAATCTCCAGACCGAAGAGGAGTGGCGGTATCACTACACGCACAAGCTTCCCCAAAGAAGGACGGCTTAGGGAAGAGGGAGGGGAAAACAGAAAAAAAAAAGAGGAGGGGCTGTTTTTTATTTTAATACCAACCACTCCGGATGCGGGTGTCCAATTGTCCCTGAAAGTTTGATCGTGTTCTTTGCTATCAATTCAAAGAGCTATCCTCCCCGCCCCACACACTTTTTGACCATGTCACTGCAAATCTCGGGGCTTTAAGATGAGCTCTCAGACCTTACTGCTAGGCGGTTCAATCGAATAACAAAAATAATAGAGGGTGAGTTTTTTTTTTTTTTTTAAGAACAAATCCAGCGTGATTTCCAATAAGAAAAGACAAGGACAATTTCTTGTTATTACCAGCACCAATCCTCTAAAAACAACTCCCCCGACTTCTCTTTCCCCTGATAAAACACTTCCAGGACAATCAATATTTTATGATGAGTTGTTAATAAGCCTAATATATTCATTCCGGTTCCAACGGGGTTTGTTAGATTATGCAATTAAGATAAGCAATTTAAACAGTGCTATAGAGCTCTTCATCGGCTCGGATTTATTTTGATGTTGGAGGAGGAGAAAGAGATCTAGTATTTAAAGGATGTCGAGTTACTAGAAGGGGGAGGGACTATGTTTTTATCAGTCAAACTGCAACTGTATTCACATTGCACTATTTACGGTAGGAACACTTTTGCACTTATGCCGACTAACGACTGCAGTTGTTTCCCTGACCCATTTTAATGGTGCTCGCTTATTTACGTGGGTGTTCCGTCTGTAAGGAGAAGGGCGAGTAGGAATTCAGAGTTGATTAGTAGGGGAGGGGTCATACCCTTAACTGCTACCTTCTCTTTTCCAGCCTGCTTCCTAATACATAAATCCCTCATCAAACCAGAATTTAACCTCATCATGTTCTTATTGCTATTATTACCTCAAAAAATGTAGCCCCCCCCCCAAATCCCTTTAACCTCGTGTTATTCCTGCTTTTCATTAACACTTTAATGCTCTGAGGACCTGATCCATTATTGAAGTCAGTGGAAGCCTGGCCATTAACTTCGGGGGGCTTTTGATCAGTCCCTTAGTGATTTTTTTCCTGTTCCTCAATCTAAAGTAACCTCCCCACCTCCTTAGTGCTTTTCCCACGTCCCTCTCCCAAATCTACCCCACTAAAGGGTCTTAGTGCTTTCCCCTGATCTCCGAATCCCAGCCCAGTGTGCTTTCTGCCTCCCCTTGCCCCTCTGACCGTGTTTGTAACAGACCAACCAGAAGGCGTGGAGAGCTCCTTATTGCATAGAGCGAGCCCCTTCGATCAGGGACTGTCTCCTGACGCGCCTGCAAAGCACCAGCCATATGCAGCTGTGTAAATAATAAATCCCCGCCAGCAGGTCACCTCTATAGCTAGGGAAATGTGGGGAGACATACAGGGGCGCAGATCTGGGTGCTATTGCAATGTACCACTGGCAGGGAGATCCGAAGGGCCCCCGCGGGGGGAAACGAGCGAAATGTTGCTAGAGGCCGGCGCTGTCGGTAACGGGGAGGTGCAGCAGCAGCGTGCGTGGAGGAAGCTCCAGTCCAGGTGCTGCGGGGCCGACTCCGGGCGCCGCGTTTTGCAGACAGCCGCCGTGTCAGCCGGAGAGCGCTGAATAACAAAGACAAGTTTGAGAGCAGCGGCAGCCGCAGCCGCGGCGGCAGGGCTGGCGGAGTGACGTCAGGGAACAATGCCAGTGCCAGCCGCGCTGACACACGCACCGCGCCGCTGCTGCTCCCCACCGCCACACGCAGCGCGGGGCTCTCCGCTGCTCTGCGCCTTAAAGGGGCCGCGCCCCGCTGCAGGACCAGCCCCGCTGTGCCTGGCTGCCACTCACACCGGGGTGCGGGAACCGGCCGGGCTTGGTGCTGTTTGGAGCCTTGCTCTTATTTGCTCAAGGCAGCTGCTGGCCCTGCATGGGCCTGGAGGCGGACACCGCTCTTGCCCCCAACGGGGCCGTTCCTACAGGCTCTTACTTACGAGCGTAAGCCATACCTGTGAGCAGGGGGTGCAGGATCGGGCCCCACCTCGGCCACCAGCCTAGACTCCAGACTCCACACACCAGATGGCCCGATCATTAGTTACTAGATTATTTGATTGTTGAAAAAAAACATTGCAGTAGTTCCATTAATTGCCATGGTGCTCATTACACAGGGTGCTTGCTGGGAAAGGCCAAGCTCCTTTTTTCCATGTTGCTCTACTGGGTCAGGAGAAGAAGGGGAGGATAATTCATCTTGTGGTCTGGTCATATGAGTAGGGCCTAGAACAGGGGTTCTCAAACGCGGTTGGGACCCCTCAGGGGGTCATGAGGTAATTACATGGGGGGGGGTCAGAAGCTGTCAACCTCCACCCCAAACTGCGCTTTGCCTCCAGCATTTTTAATGGTGTTAAATATATTAAAAGGTGTTTTTAATTTATAAGGGGAGTTGCACTCAGGCTTGCTATGTGAAAGGGGTCACCAGTAAAAAAGTTTGAGAGCCACTGGCCTAGAAGATCTGGGTTCTTATTCGGTGTCACTCTCCCCATGTGAGTGACCTTGGGCTTGGCACTCAGGAACCAATTGAGATAGCCCCACTACCTTTGGACCCCTTAAGCACCCATTCTGGTTCACCTGGGGGTGTAGTTGCTTATTGACTTCCAAAGGGAAAATTTCCATGCATAAGTGTGGCCAGCAGCAAATTTAAATTTTGAAATGGGTCCTCGAGTTTGGGTGCCGCAGTTGCTCGGTGCCATTTTGGAATACCCAGGGCCTGAGTGTCAGAGGTGCTCAGTGCATAGACCTGATCCAAAGCCCCATGCAGTCAATATAAATATTTCAATTTACTTCAGTGGGCTTTGTATCAGCAACCTGCAGCTTTCATAGGCATCAGCTGGGGGTACTCAGCCCCAGAGGGCCAGATTTTTAAAAGATATTTAGTAGGGTTGCTAACTTTCTAATTATATAGAACCCTGCCCTGCCCCTTCCCTGAGGTCCCGCCCATACCTACTGCATCCCCTTTCCCTCTGTTGCTCCCTCTCCCCTACCCTCCCTCACTTTCACCAGGCTGGGGCAGAGGGCTAGGGTGTGGGCTCTGGGGTAGGGCCAGGGATGAGGGGTTTGGGTGAAGGAAGGGACTCAGGGCTGGGGCAGGGTGTTGGGGGAGTGAGGGTGTGATAGTGTACCCCGTAAGGCTTTATGGGAAGGGGGTGCTTATAAATGTATGTATGACATAACTGGAATATGTTTTGTGCTGCCTGTGCCATGTAATATATCTCCCTAAAGGTTATGGTTTACTATATCTATTCATCCTATTTGTACATATATATCATTTTCTACTTGAGGTTAAGAATATGGGCTGTATGCTTGCTTGGTTTCTAAGTAAGCTTTGGGAGGCATTTGGTCAGCTTCTTTAGGAAGGAATTTGCCAGGTTAAGTACCTGATGAGGAAACACTTGGAGAACAATGCATCTTGGAATGCTCCAATCCACATAAGAAGTCTTCCTGGAGACATGCAAGATACCATGTGGACAATGGCTTCGGCCTGTAAAGACTGAGTCATGCAGGGACATGTGACTTGCTCAGGTGACTCCAGAACTCCATCTTGGAGCTGGACTTTGCATAGGAGGAAGGAAGGGGGTCTCCACCCACGAGAGAGAGTCTATTTAAACCCGTGGGAGATCCCTCCATTTTGTCTTCAGCTGGCTAAGGAAGGAGTCTCTCCACCCCCACAAGATACTTGAAGGGAACTGGAACAAACAACAGTAACTACAGGGGGTGTGAGTGATTGCTGGACCCAGGCTAAAAGGCGTGGCGCATTCTGTGTGAGGGAGGAGGTACGGGGGTCGCTGTGGGGAACTGACAGAAGCCACATGGAGCTAGGGCAGGTGGGGAGCCTGCCTTAGCCTCAGGCTCCCGCTGTACCGGTAAATGGACTTTTAACAGCCTGGTCGACAGTGTGGACCGGAGCCACCAGGGTCCCTTTTTGACTGGGCATTTGGGTCCAAAACCAGACGCCTGGCAACCCTAGTATTTAGGCATGTAGACTGTAAGCTCTTTGGGGGCAGGGATTATTTTATGTCCCCTTAGCACAATGGGGACCTGGTCCATTACTTGGGCTGCTGGATTATAATTATTATTTGTATTACCATAGCAGCAAAACACAAACAAAAAGTAACAACAACAATCGGGATTTTCAAAACATGCAGCTGCCTAACTCCCATTTATTTCAAGGCACTTTTGAAAATCCCCCCCCGAATGCCTACTGCCTTTAATAAACTGGTCCTTAGTAGCTGCAGCTGGGCTCCCAAAAACAGTGATACTAACTTTTAAAAATGTAGTCCTTAACCAATCTATGCTTCTGTTTCCTTATCTGGAAAATAGGAATAATCATCATATATTACATGCCTGAAAGATATGGAAGGCTCCCTAAAAAGAAAAAAAGGAGTGTAATTTTATTTACTATGCTTGAAATGCAAAAATGTCAGTGTTATATTGTCTCTGCTCCATGTTTGTAAAGAGCCATATAAAGTTTCATAAGAAGAGTACTAAGAGCTTTGGTGGATTTTCATTGAATGGCTGTAGGGACAAAATGTGTATTAAAGTTGGATTTTAATGTAGGTGATTTGATTAGGGTGGTTATTTTCTATCAATTTAGGATTAGACAGGCTGTTTGTACAGCCTTTTAAAAATGTACAGTACTTTGCAAGTGCTAACCATTACCAATACAATTAGAATATTTTAAACAACATGTTTTTAAATTGGGAAAAACAAGGGTTTCCCTTCCTACCACCTTAGAGGGATCCCTGTGTCAGAAACAGGGTTAATACTGAGCTGGATCTCTTGGAGGGTGAGAATGCCCGTGTCACACATTTGCAGAAAGCCCCATATGATTTTAGGACAGCCTGAGGACAAGACCATCAGTCCCAACATGTCTTACCTTCCTTTAAATATGATGGCCCCTTTGCCTCTCCATTTCTATACTCCATTGCCCTTCCTTTGAGATCCATATAAACCCCAATCATTTTACCTAGCAGTCCAGAGATTAAAAAGATGGATACTGTTTAGTCAATGCAGCCCATAAATCATTCTGCTCCCGAGCCTGCATTTGATGCCCATTATTGAAACGTGGGCTGTATAAACCCAGGCTTCTAAGTAACTGATGATGACATTGTACCCATGCAGTCATTTCATTATAATCACATAGATATGTCATTAGCATCACACCTTAATAGTGGATTAATTAGCAATTAATTTCCTCTTCTTATTAAATGATCAGCTTGCTAAGGAGTCAAAACTTTTGTTGTAAGAGTCCACAAAAGCAAAGGCCAGAACTAGGTTTAATGTTTCACATTCTAACAATTAATGGTTTAGAACTGTGCTGGTTGAAGGCAAAAGTATTATAAAATTAAGAAATTAAATGTTGCTCTGGGATGGAAAAAATGTTTACAAGGCCACATTCTAATCTCTCTAGTTAAACATCATTTCCACTGATGTCAACAGGATAGAAAATGGAAATTGGAAGCTGTGTTATTGGTATGTTGTGTAGTAACTGGTTTAATTCTTCAAGATTCTTTGGGACTTTGCCACCAAAGTACCCCCGTATCACTGCATTGTGTGGGTTTTTTAATCAACCATACAACCTTGTGCTGTGCTCCTGCAGTTTTCAGCAGCTAAGCAGATGTGGACTGAATTTGTATAGGGCTGGGAAAAGTCAAGGTGTTGCAGGAAGTGGTGGTGTTGATTTAGGAGGTGTCATTCTACTCTCCCAGTCTGTACTAAAAATCAGTCTGAGTACAGTGTTAGGGGCACAGGGATGCTAGGGTTGCCATGTCCAGAGACATAAAACTGAGGTCCTGGCCCCTTGTAGTCACTGGAGATCAGACTCTCTTGTAAGAGTAAGGGTGTAAACCACAGTGCCTGGCCAAAAGCCAGCTGTTACATTCTGCCTAATACCCGCCTGAGAATGCACTGGGGCAAGATATTGTCCTTTACTTTCTCCCCAACTGTTGCTGTGTTTAACTCCAGCCATGTTCATCCCAGAGGGGGTTTCAGTGGTCCATTTGTAAGGTATATTTGGAGATTATTTTAAGTTTGTGAAGTTCTTTGGGATGAGAGGTGTTATATAAATGCAAGCTAAGAGATAAAGCTGAGAGCCCGAGCTGGTTTGATCTGTGCTCAGCATAATTCAAGGAGCTGCAAAGGTGACTTTATGACACGGTATACTCTCTACTTCCCATCCTTCTGATTCTGGGGCCATCTTGGGGGACTAGGTCAGTCCTCAGCATGAAGCAGAGCAGCCCCAAAACTGCTCAAATATACATCCAGCTGCCCAAGGGACAATTCTGGTAGTTGAGGTTTACCCAGGCATAGGAATATCGTGGGGGCTCACGAGAAGGGGCAATGTAAGAACCACTACAATGGCCTCATGTCACCTGGAGATTTCCAGTATAAGGAGCAGCAGCCTTTCCAAATCCTTCGCACTGCCAGAGCAAGACAAAACAGCATTTGCAGGGCCAAGGCTTAGGCCTAGTTTTTTGGTTGGGTGTTTTTTACCGTGGAGGCTGCATTTAGTGAATGAGTGCTCTTGACAATTAAAGACTCATAGCAGTGGCTATAACCAGCCTTCACATAGAAATCCTGGCTTAACGTTATAATGCTGAAGTACTAAAACCTCTCCTGAGAAGAGAGAGTTGTTCTGAATCATGTTGCACTATGTGGTGGTCCTGTCCTCAGGGACTAGACTGAATCTGATAAACTCATTTCTCTTCTATAACCCAAGGCAGATTTGAATTCCATTCTGCAGGGGATCGAGTACTAAACCAGTGCATCACCTCACCCTCTACAGATGTAGTTTAAATTATTAGTTTTTGATGCGCCCATAATTCACATTGTAATGAAAATGAAATTGATCATGATTACATGCAGGAACCTAGGTCATCATATGATATTTTCAGAAAACCACTCCCTATTTGATTCCTTTGCTCTATAACTATCACTGATGATCATTTCTCATTGTCCAGCATGGTTTTAAGTCAGGATTGCTTTATTTTCTTGCTCTTTGCTTATTATTCCGGACCATAGATTCTAAGGCCAGAATGGACCACTGTGATCATCTTGTCAGACCTCTTATGTAACAGGCCATAGAACTTCCCCCAAATTATTCCTGGTTGAATTAGAGCAGGTCTTTCAGGCAAACATGTAATCTTGATTCTAAAATTACCAGTAATGGATATTCCACCAGTAGTGAGGCACCATTATGTTAGGTGTTGTACAGACACATATGAAGATCTTTGCCCCGAAGAGCAGTGCATTGTTCTTACCCTCTGATCCAGATTCCAGGGGACAAAAGTCTCATCATGTATCGATATCTCTCATATGTGTTTCTCTATTCATTACCAACCACCTATAGAGGCTCTCCTGCAGATACTTAGTCATGTAAATAGTCCTACTAAGGTTCTACTAACATTGCCTCAGAGAAAGGATGTGGACTCAGAACCTGATTCTGATCTCATCCCAATGTAAATCAGACCTAATACCATTGAAGACTGTGAAATTCCACTAATGTGAAACTAAGGGTACATCTACACTGCAACTAGAGATGTAAGGTTGTCAGCTTGGGTAGACGTAACCGTGCTAACTCTGATTGAGCTAGCATGCTAAAAACAGAAGCTTAGTTGCAAAGATGGACAGGTTAGCTGTCCCAAGTATTATCCCATCTGAAACCGTAGGCAACTACTCAGGTGACTAGCTGGTTCAGCAGCTCAGGCTGCTGCAGCAATACTATTATTTTTAACTCAGAGCTCGGATGGGTATATTTACTCAAGTTGGAAACTGCACCTTAAGTGTACACATACACTAACTGAGACCAGACTCAGGCCCTGTGTGTTTCCCTATGGCCGTGAGGTGTATAGTTCCAGTAGTGACGAATGTCTGTATTTTTATCTTTGTCTTAATAATATAGAAAATGGGGCTTATTCGGATTTTTCAAGGAGAGATTAAATTGCAGTGCAACAAACATTAAGTAAATTTGCAGTTATGCAATTGGAGTCCTAGAGAAAAAACAAACAAACAAGTTTGTAGAGAAAAACACATTGAAAATGATTACAAGACATTAGGAGAAGAGTGGTTGAAGTTCCCTCCCCCCCTCCCTTTTGAAGCTTTTAAGCAATAAGCTTTTGTATATTCTCAGAGATTGTGTCCTCCTTTTGTTCTTTTTAATCTACACTACCTGACAGTCAGTCTTCAGCAACAAAAACAAGGGACCAAATTTCTTCGAGAGCAGTGGTCCCCAATGCGGTGCCTGCGGGCACCATGGCACCATGGCACCCGCCGGGGCATTTATGTGCACCCGCCTAGAGCCCAGCAGGGGACAGAGGCCGCGGCCCTGCGCCTGCCAGGGTCAGAGAGAACTCCGGGACTGCAGGTGTTCTCTGTCCCTGACAGGCGCAGGGCTGCGGCTTCTCTCCAGCTTCTCCGGGGCTGCAGGCGCCGGTGTTCTATGTCCCCGGCAGGCGTGGGGCCTGCCTAGCACCCAGAAGGGGAGAGAGGCCAGGGCCCCACGCCTGCTGGGGACAGAGTGCTGCGGGCGCCGGTGTTCTCTGTCCTCGCGGCTTCTCTCAGGCTTCTCTCTGCACTGCCCAGAACTGCCGCCAAAAACAAAACGCTCCACCTCTGCAGAATGGACTGAATTTTTGATATTTATTTTGTAAAAACTCCTTAATTTTTCTTACAGGTAGATTAAAAAAAAGAGCAAATTCACATGGTAAGGTGACAGAGTAATTGCCGAATAATTTAATACCTTTTAAATGTAAAATTACCTTTATCTTATGGATTCATATATTATGTAATATATTAAATATGATGTTTTTTGTATTATTTAATGTACAAATACAAAATAAGCCTTGAAAAATTGTTGGCACCTGCCACACTCTTCTGAAAACATGAATATGCTACTGGTCACAAAAAGGTTGGGGACCACTGTTCAAGAGGGCTCCAGGGATACAGGGGAGGTAGAATCTGTTGATCTAGGGCTACCATATGTCCGGATTTCCCCGGACATGTCCGGCTGTTCGGTCTATAAATAGCCATCCGGGGGGGATTTCTAAAAATGTCCGAGATTTCCCCCCCCCCCCCCTCGGCTATTTATAGACAGAGGGTGGGGGGTATTAGGAGCCTACACAAGAAAAAGCCCCAAATATCAGGACTGTCCCTATAAAATCGGGCGGGAAGACTGAGAAGAAGCAGGGGCAGGCGGGCGGCAGCAGCAGGTAAGCTGGGGTGGCCGGGGGGGGAGGGGGAGGAGAGCTCCGGGGAGGCGCGGCCCCAGCCGCTCCAGCCTGGCTTGGGCCCCAGGGCTGCGGCCCCGGTTCTGGCCGAGCGGTGCCGGCCGAGCACCCCCGGCCACAGCCGCTCTGGCCCGGCCCGGCTCGGGCCCCAGGGCAGTGGCCCCGGCTCCAGCCGAGCGCGCCGGCCCAACCCTGGTCGAGCACGCCCGGCCCCAAGCCCCGCGACCCCGGTTGGAACGCCGCCCAATTCCTGGGCTCTTTAAAGCCAGCCCTGGTCAGGGGATGGGGGGTTGGGGGTTTTGAGGAGGGGCAGTCAGGGAGTGGGAAGTGGGAGGGAGTGGATGGGAGTGGGGCAGGACAGGGGCGGGGCTAGAGCAGGGCTCCTCCCCCACATGTCCTCTTTTTTGCTTGTGGAAATATGGTAACCCTAGTTGATCAAAACAGCCAGCAGATACCAGGCCAGTCCAGACCAGCTTGCACACACAAATTAAACTTCTGCATCTGCCCCTAAACTTGATCTTTCTGAATTTGGTGTTTAAATCCCAATGCCACACATTGCTCCACATAGATGGATCCTTGCACTCACATGGAACCTCCCTGGCTTCAAGGGTGCCTATGTGGAGCAGTTTTCAGGACTGGGGCCTAAATGGCCAATCTTGCAAACACTTATATACGCACTTAACTTTTAGACATGAGTAGTTCAACTGAACTCATTGAGACTGCTCATGTACTTAAAGTTAAACGTGTGTGCATGTGGGATTAGGGTCTCAGTCTGGATCATGCTTAGGTTTGCCAACCCTCCAGGATTGTCCTCGAGTCTCCAGGAATTAAAGATTATGTTGTGTTGAAACCTCCAGGAATACGTCCAACCAAAATTGGCAACCCTCTTCATGCTACATTAGATGAGAAGATTTGAAAAGTTTGGCAATAAAATTAAACTATTTTATAAAACAAATTAAAAACTAGGATGTGGCAAGAAATCATTGAAATCCAGGATTTGAATGTTGAAGATTTAGGAGTTCCATTAAAAAAAGTCAAAAAATAAGCCTGAGTAGATAGGAAAATAAGGCTATTCATTAGCATATGAGAAGGGACCTGGCTTATGTGCACTGGCTAAATGCAGTGTGACTGGGTCATTCCTAGGTTCATAACAACCCTCTCCTGCATCCCCCATCAGCTGTAAAAGACAAAAGGATTTTATTTGGTTGCTGCCCCTTTCAGGCAGGGCACTGCCTACAGCGGTATTATTCAACCACAACAAGCAAGTCACTGGTAGCAAATCAAACAATAGTCCTGTATCAGGCTACCTTCCCTCAGAAAGGCTCTGGCAGCAGCAATGGCCTCTACTCAGTTTTTGGCCCTTGCCAGACTTTTTTCCACAGAATGAAACCTAGGAGTCTGTTCTCCCTCAAAACCTGTTCCCAAATATGCTGGACTCTCCCCCTTTTAACTCCTCCCTCTAAGACAGACACCTATTGCAGATGTAGCAGAGGGTGTCCCACAGTGGCTCATTAACCCTTTTCTAACCAGTGTGGGATTTGTAGATCCCATCATGTGCGGCATCATAAACGTTATTGGTACAGTGTCCAAGATGTACATTTAAAAAGACATCTACAATAGTCATTGTTATAGTCTCTAGCATCCTTCATTCTAAAAGGATCTCGACCCACACTGTCAGCGATTTGGCCAAACCAAAGTTTCAGATCCAAACACCTTCTCAGCTTTGAGGAAATTTAAATCTAGACTTGGTTCTGGCTAAATCCCTTTGCTGGACCCAAAATCTTGGATCCAAACACACCTGAACAGTAGGGAAATTTGGATTCAGACCTGAAATGAGAGATTTGGGCCCCACTGGTACTATTTCACTTATTGTTTCAGTAACACTTCACAACTTTGTAGGACAGGAAGTGAAGGAAAATACCTGATGAGATTATATTCGCTTGAGTTTCAGGCAAGCAGAATATAATTATCCATACTGGAATCTGGCCAGGATGTTGTGCCTAACAAGCCTGCTTTTGCAAGAAGTGCCAGAAAATCTTTAATGACCACAAGTGTCAGGACCTTGTTTTTAATCTCCTCCAAATGATGCAATTGGGTACCACCCACAGAACTAGACATGCAGATAGCTTCCTTGAAATCATTCTAGTTACTATGGACCCGATTCTCAAAGCTCTTTAGACTCCTGAATCAATGGGAGTAAGGCACCTAAATCTCTTTGAGGAGCTGGGCATGTATATGAGGTGCCTGTGATGTATGTTCTCACATTTGAGCGGGTAGAAGGAATATATTGCGTCTGTCTCTGTGACACCTACTGTCTAGCTGGAAAAGAAGTACAGCTTCTCTGGCCAGCCTGATTTTTAATGGAGAAAGAGAATGCGATTTAAGAGGAATCAGACAAACATTCTTGCTTTGCAAGTGGCTGTAAGTCTGAAAAGTTCTTCGCCTCTGCTCTGGATCCTGATATATGACCTGGACCAGGCAAAAAGGCAAATTACAAGAAAGAAGCCAGATGTTGGTTGTGGGAGGTTGTTGTGAGAATGGAATAGGAGATGGGAACTCCCTGGGCTTTGGGGGTGTTTAGATCAGGTTTTGGTCACAGCTAACCCTACCCGCCATGACATCATGGGATATCAGACTATACAAAAGTGAACCAACATTGATGAAGCCTAATAGTGAATGAGGATAGTCCCATTTAAAACAGGTTTCAGAGTAACAGCCGTGTTAGTCTGTATCCACAAAAAGAAGAACAGGAGTACTTGTGGCACCTTAGAGACTAACAAATTTATTAGAGCATAAGCTTTCGTGGACTACAGCCTACTTCTTCGGATGCATATAGAATGGAACATATATTGAGGAGATATATATACACACATACAGAGAGCATAAACAGGTGGGAGTTGTCTTACCAACTCTGAGAGGCCAATTAATTAAGAGAAAAAAAACTTTTGAAGTGATAATCAAGCTAGCCGAGTACAGACAGTTTGATAATAAGTGTGAGAGTACTTACGAGGGGAGATAGAGTCAATGTTTGTAATGGCTCAGCCATTCCCAGTCCTTATTCAAACCGGAGTTGATTGTGTCTAGTTTGCATATCAATTCTAGCTCACCAGTCTCTCTTTGGAGTCTGTTTTTGAAGTTTTTCTGTTGTAATATAGCCACCCGCAGGTCTGTCACTGAATGACCAGACAGGTTAAAGTGTTCTCCCACTGGTTTTTGAGTATTTTGATTCCTGATGTCAGATTTGTGTCCATTAATTCTTTTGCGTAGAGACTGTCCGGTTTGGCCAATGTACATGGCAGAGGGGCATTGCTGGCACATGATGGCATATATCACATTGGTAGATGTGCAGGTGAACGAGCCCCTGATGGTATGGCTGATGTGATTAGGTCCTATGATGATGTTACTTGAATAGATATGTGGACAGAGTTGGCATCGGGGTTTGTTACAAGGATAGGTTCCTGGGTTAGTGGTTTTGTTCAGTGATGTGTGGTTGCTGGTGAGTATTTGCTTTAGGTTGGGGGGTTGTCTGTAAGCGAGGACAGGTCTTTTCTCCCAAGATCTGTGAGAGTAAAGGATCATCTTTCAGGATAGGTTGTAGATCTCTGATGATGCGCTGGAGAGGTTTTAGTTGGGGGCTGAAGGTGACAGCTAGTAGTTCTGTTATTTTCTTTGTTGGGCCATTTAAAACAGAGCCCCAAGATATAATATATCAGTGACAAGGCTAATTGTGCTAAATAAAATGCAACCTTGTCAGGGAGGGAAACTTGTTTATGACTTGCTTTCCTATAGGTATCTCTATTTAACCTCCTTTACATTTTTCATTGCCTGTATTTTGTGCCACAGGGAGATGGTTAGTCAAATTTGTAGGAAAAAAGCACTTCACAAAATCTGAATAAATAAACAAGTTTTTCTGAGGCATCAGGTTTTATGTAATAGCTGCCTTAATACGGATGAAGCACAAAGTCTGACTTCCATTGAAGCTAAAACTGTAACAATTAGCTTCCCTTAATCTTCAGTGCTTCAACAAATACTAATGGTTTGCTGTTCGCAGGCCAAACAAAAATGCCGACTTTCAAGTGTGACAAAACTCTTTTGATGGGCATGTGTTTGGGTGTGTGTGCGCCACATAAAAGCGTTAAGGTTGAAATAGTTTCATGGAGTCCAGCTAGCATAAAAAATAGGTTCCTTTCTTTATGAAGATCCAATAGGCTGTGTAAGTCAGCTAGGGTGAGAGTGAGTGATGAAGGGTTGTAGGGCAGTGAGCTCCTTTTCAGATTCTTTCCCAAGCTTCCAAGTTGAGAATGAGATGAAGCCTACACAGTTTTAGTTTTAGTGACACTGGTTTCTTTCTAGGCAAGTTACACTAGATGGGGATTGAAAATAGGGTTTACAATGGGAAACTAACTTCATCCCTACCTCTGGAGTAACTAATATTGCTGTACATTTCTTAGAAAGACATACACATTCATGCACATTTATAAAGCAGATTAACAATTTCTAGCACTTGTGTCCAAGTTAAGATGCCAATCTAGAAATTCAGATCTGGCATTTTAAGATACTTGTTTAAGAGCAGAACAACCAAGTTACTTAAACACTTCTTTGAGTAATCAGACTAGATACAAGGGATGAAATCCCAGTACCATTGAAGTCAATGGAAGTTTCACCCTTGACTTCACAAGAAGCCTAAATCTATTTCACTTACTGAAGAAGCCTTCTCATGCTGGAAACTTAACTGGGAACTGTTTCTTCTGTTTTCAGAATGCATCAAAGATCTCAGTAAAACAGTATATTTGACAGACAGCAGCTCATGTTGGTGGGGACTGATTACTTTTGGTTATGAACCAGGAAAGAGACAAGGAATTTTAAACAGTGTATCTGAGCACCAGGGCCGGCTCCAGGTACCAGCCGACCAAGCACATGCTTGGGGCAGCACCTTGTAAGGGGTGGCCAATCTTGGGGTGGCAGGGGGCGCTAGGGTTTTTTTGTTGTTGTTGTTTTTGTTTCAGCCGGGCGCGCTGGGGGGTGGGGTGGATTGTTTTTGTTTCGGCAGCACAGCGCTCGGGGGGGGGGGGGGGTGGGGGGGCCGGGGGGGGGGGGGGGGCTCTTTTTTTTTTTTTTTTTTTTTGCTTGGGGCGGCAAAGAAGTTAGAGCCGGCCCTGCTGAGCACAGACAATTTCCCCTGCTAAAGTTTAATAAGGATTGTTAGTACATCATTGTAGCTGGTAATTGTATAGGTACACATGGTAATTGCATGTATTTGCACTAATTATGCAAATGCACCATAATTGAAGCTTCAAGGTTTTCATGGTAAATTTTTGAGACACACATGGATTTGTCATGGCAAAAGTGTCAGAAGTCACGTAAACTGTGGGAAAAATAAAGAAAACCCAGGAATCAAGGCCTCTTCAAAATTGAAGATAGCAAAGCTCTATTATTAAAAAACAACAACAACGTCCCACATGTTCCTTTGGGCACCTGGATACTGCTATTCTTTAAAAAAATGTTCTTTCCGAGTTGGGCTTTTTTCCATTTTGTTAAAACTTTTTATGTTTTAACTTAAACATAAAACTTAATCTTTGGCCCTTTTCCTCTGCTGAGTGTCCCAGTTCTTCTGTTTGTTTAGGGAAAGGGAGCAGGAGGAATTTTTATTGCTTTTTATTACTACACTGATCCCCCATACCCCCAATAGCCGCCCATTTCTCCCTAAAGACCTGATCCAAGTCCATTGAAGAAGTCAATGGAAGGACTCCCATTTACTTCAATGGGTTTCAGTCAGGCCTTATACCACAACCCCAGCAGGCTGTGCTGGCTTTTGGATGTTGTGTAAAAACCGGAGGCTCATTTCACTTGTGGTTATTACAGATATCAAGGTACTTTTTTTAAGAGTAGAAGTTTTAAACTTTGGTGTCCTGGCCAAATTCCAACTCCTTTTTCCTACCTAATTTCTAGAAACAGGCTTGGAGAAAAATTCTAAAGACAAACAGCCCCGACGACTGGGGGGGAATGTGGGTCCAAATTTATTGGGATTTCCTCCTATAATGGTTCAAACCCAAGCAACAGATCTGCCTCCTAGCTTCATGGGGGTTGAAATCCAGTTTTGCAGCAGAGGCCTGTATCCTTTAGACTCCAAAATATTGCAACACTAGTAACACAAAGATGCTTTTCACTTGCCCTCCAAAAACTGTTGCATAGCAGTGCTGAGACAATTGCTGCAGAGATTCACTCCAGAGTTCAGTAAATAGCAGATGAAATGATCCTCTAGGGCTGGATGGAGCCTTCAGGCTCAACCTTGAGTATAGCGGGACATGTAACTGCTCCATCCCAGAGAGGAATTGGGACTCAGCGAACTGTAATTCCTCCCCTAATCAACTGTTGTCCAGATATAGGAGGAATGTATGTCATTGCAGCTCTTGAAAGGGTGAAGGTTCAGGCCCAGATGAGAGAAATTTGGGGATCTGTGCACTATGGAAATTGTCACACACCCCCTTCCCCCACCTTCCACCTTCCTTAAACTAGTTTGAGCACGTGATATACAAGATATACAATCACCACCCTAGGCAAAACTTCAATATGCCACCCCACC
This sequence comes from Trachemys scripta elegans, assembly GCF_013100865.1. Lineage (NCBI taxonomy): Eukaryota > Metazoa > Chordata > Testudines > Emydidae > Trachemys > Trachemys scripta. The sequence goes on along the minus strand of NC_048304.1, from coordinate 67,136,518 downwards.
CCACTCCTACCCCCTAGAACAGAGTTTCTCAAATGGGTGGGGGAGGGAGGCGCGCACACTCCTGGGGCAGAATGTTGGATTTTCACAGGGGTTGTGGCGAGTCTTCTGATAGTTTGGTGGTTGGGCGGGGGGGATTGCCAATCACCAGCTCACAGCGCCACTTGGGTTTGACCCCTCATGACGGTGGGGCGGCCTGACCAAATATGTGTGAGTTGTTGTGACTAGGCACATGGGGTTGCAGCACCACTTAGTTTTTTTCCTCCATTTGTCAGGCACCCTGGTTAATCTAGGCTGGTGCAGCTTCCTTGTCCTGCCCCCACACATGGCTAGCAAGCATGGAGGTAGAGAGGCAAGGCTCTACCTAATCCACACCCTCTCCACTACTTTTTTGCACCTTCTTGCTGAGGGGGGCAGAGGGAGTACCTGGAATACAGAGACTGTGTTGGCACCAAGCCTAGGCCCAACATCCAAAGTATGCTGAGCCAGGCAGGCTGCATGGAGCATTACTGCGCTACTTGACCCACTAAGAGAAGAACTACATAGCCCTGTCTGAGTAGTCTGGACAACTTTGAGATCCATCTGCATGAAAAGTGCTCAAAATATGAAATTGTGATCAACCCTCAAGTGCACTGGATGTTTCACCCCTAAACAAACTCCTTAGTTGTTATGAGCTTGAACATCTTGAGGCCAAAATTCTATTCTCCTTCCCCCCCCCCCCCCCACTGTAAAGTAAGTCCATTGAATTCAACAATTACTCCAGATTTACACCAGTGAAAGAGCAGATTCCCCTCCTCCCCCGTTCTGTTGCTATGCAAAAAAATATATATATTTATCTTTGGTCTCTCTTTTCCTGCATCTGAAGTGAGCCTAGCAATTAGCATAGCACCATTGGGATTGCCATGTTTTTCAGGTAAACATGTCCATAAGTAAGTCCTTCTCAATAAACTATCAGCTCTGCTCTCTCCTCTTAGAGAGTTAGGAGTCTGTTAGAGACAGAATTGGGTCCATCATGTGGATCATAATCATGTATGTGGAGTTGAGGTTGACAGTGTCCACATGGCACTGGGAAGGGAATTTACCCCAGATTTGGAATAAAGTTTTGATTGGACCTGCTGCATTACTTTAATGTCACAAGGAATTAATGACCTCCTTTCCAGGCAGGGCCGGCTCCAGGGTTTTGGTCACCCCAAGCAGCCAAACAAAAAAAAGCCGCGATTGCGATCTGCGGCAGCAATTCGGCGGGAGGTCCTTCGCTCCGAGCAGGAGTGAGGGACCGTCCGCCGAATTGCTGCCGAACAGCTAGACGTGCTGCCCCTCTCGGAAGTGGCCACCCCAAGCACCTGCTTGGTAAGCTGGTGCCTGGAGCCGGCCCTGCTTCCAGGTAAACAATTTGAATAGGTTTGTTTAGACTGAACTAAAGGACCAGGAGAAACTAAGGCCTAGATTCTAACATCCTCACTATCACTGACTAGTAAGTCACTTTGATATCAGTGGAACTACTCACAGAATAAGCTACTATTAGGTGCAAGTAAAAGCATCTGTCTAGCTCTAGGTAAGTAGTAGCGATTACTAACTAGAACTGTTCAAAACAGAAAGAATTCACTAGAACTTCAGCAAATTTAAAAACATTTCTTATATCACTGCATTTTGCAGTTGTCTGATTTTTTTATTTTCCACATTTTCTGTTTTATTTAAACAAAAACATCACACATTTTCAAAAAAAATTGATTTAGAAATTTTCTAAATGAGTTCAAATTTTTAAAAAATCCACCGTGTGATTAATCTGAACAATCACAACTGGCAATGCTGAAAAAAAAAAAAAAGAGAAAAAACAGTAATTTCTAGCAATTAATGGGATTACCTTTTAGCAAAGTGAGCTCTTTGGGACAGCTACTATGTTGTGTTTGTACAGCACCTACCACACTGGAACGCCATTCATGGTTGGGGCGTAGGAACTACCATAATACAATAATAATATTTGACCTGGTTAAAGTGTAGCAGAATATAACCCTAAATATATTTGCTAAATTCAATAAATGTCCTAATTTTTCTCTTAACTTAAAAAAATTAATAGCAGGTTTTCATACAAATATACAGTTTTTGTTTAAAAGGAAAAAATATTCAAACAAAATTCTGACCAGCCCTGTTAATTTCCAGCACTTGATTTACAACTGAGTTCACCTGTTCTTCAGCTGAGTTGTACAAGAAATTGCTTCATTGCTAGAATTTAGAGGAAGTATGGTTTGTGGTTAAGGCACAAGACTTGGACTCAGGAGACCTGGTCTCTGTGTGTAGCTCTTCAACAGATTTCCTGTGTGACCTTGGACAAGTCACTTCAGTTTCCCCATCTTGAAAGTGAGGATAATAATAGCTTCATCACAGAGGCATGGCCAGGGCCGGCTCCAGGCACCAGCCAACCAAGCATATGCTTGGGGCGGCACCTTGTAAGGGGCGGCCAATCTTGGGGTGACAGGGGGCACTCGGGTTTTGTTTTTTGTTCGGCAGGGTGGTGCTCAAGGTTTTTTTTGTTGTTGTTTTCATTTTGGCCAGGCGGCGTGGGTTGGTTTTGTTTCGGCGGCGCAGCACTTGGGGGGGGGGTGTTATGGTAGTGCGGGGCGGCGCTCGGGGGAGGGGGTGTTACGGCGGGGCAGGGCTCTTTTTTTTTTTTTTTTTTGCTTGGGGTGGCAAAAAAGTTAGAGCCGGTCCTGGGCATGGCAAGGCTCAGCTAATTAGCGTCAGCACTAGAGAAGGAGAGAGTGTTTTTGTTTTTCTCTAGTGTGATCTGCAAGATCTCACGGATGTCTATCTGTGGCATGTTCCAAAGGCATGGCTATGCCTATCAGATGAACTGCAACCAAAGGAGGCCCACAGGATCTGATCTTCCAGTGCTTTACACTTGTGGAAAATGGGTGTAAAATGCTACCACTGCATTTGGGAACAAGATTAAGAGGTTACAAGTTGGAAGAGAAATCTGTCTGGGACCCTGGAAGTGTTGGGAAGAGACCAGAGACCCTGGAAGTGTTTGGTGAAGTCCCAGAAATCTGACGAATCCAGACCTTCTTCATCCTTAAGCCATTACTATCATATTCATAGATTAGTAATAATACCAGTGTTTACCTATTACTTTCCATCTTTCAAGCTACTTTACAGAGAGGATTATCACCACCCCCCTTTTGCAGATTGAGAAACAGAGGCACAGAGAGGTGAGGGGACTTGCTCAAGGTCACCCAGCAGGCCAGTAGCAGAGCTGGAAATAGAACCCAGGTCTCCTAAGTCAGAGGACAGTGCTCTGTGCACGAGGCCACACTGCCTCTTGCTTTGCAAACTTATTTTTGTTTCATAGAACTCCAGGCAGTGGATGTATTGTCAGTCCTGGCCTAACGTATAACATTTTAGTTTCTGGTCAGCTACCTGATTTTCAGTAGTGTTTCTCAGCCACATCCCATACTGATCTTTGCTCTTTCAAACTGGGCACTCACAAACTGAGGCATCTTCAGTTAGTGGCCATTTAAAAATTTAGTCCCTGATTGATGAAACTCAACTGGCCCATCTGAACAATGGAAATAATAATGCTTATAGTTATTGCACATGGCCTTTGTGAAAATAACTGCTTGCTTTGAGAACTTTGCATAAAAAGTGCTATAGTGACAGGTTGTTCAATGCTCAATGACTGTGGTTGCTCGGCACCTCTGTTGCTCAGACATTAGCTGTCTCAAGTTGAGTACCCAAAATTAGTGAAAACTTAAAAATGTAGGCCAAAGTGATTTGCTCAAACTCATACAGCAAGAAAATGGCAGAGCAAAGAATAGAACCCAGGAGCCATGATGACCAGGCTCTTGTTCTAACTACTAGACAACCCTTCCTCCCACTTCCCCAGTAGCTTCAATCCCTACATTAAAGTTACATTTGTTAGTCTCTAAGGTGCCACAAGTACTCCTGTTCTTCTTTTTGCGGATACAGACTAACACGGCTGTTACTCTGAAACCAGCAATTTAAATGGAGGTGAAACTATGCATCATCTTCTCTGATCTGCTGCAAAATTGCTATTATTCTTCCTTTAAGTAGCCTTCGCAGCAAATTCACCCCTTCTCTTTTGAAACAAAGTTAGGTGGTGATTTCCTATCTGATGCATCACAATATATCTGTCCAAATGAGAGAGTACCTGACCAACCTATTTTTGCTCACTGATCTCTGCTTGTATGGAAGAAGAGAGGTGATATTAATGTTCCAAACTAAACTCTACTTGTTCCACTTTCCCTTGCATTTCAAAAAAATTCAGAGCAGAGAAAGCCATCCCTTTGTCTTTCTCTTCTGCTTTTAGGGTTCGTTCTATTCATTCATTTTTAAAAGTTATTTTGCCATGTACATTCTGACAGCACCCATTTCATTTCCTGTGATTGTTAACAATTCAGTTTTGTAGAGAGGCTCTTTAATTGATGGCTTCCTGGCTTTTGATGGCGTTCTTTTGTACCAACCTTACTTCTCCACATTTCCGTTCTGAGAATTTTTCTTTTGGCAACTGGCATACTGAATGCCTGTCAAAGGCAAGAATACTCTCCCCCACATGGAGAAATGGCTTTAAGAGGACTGGCAATTGCCTAGACTTGCCTCTTACAAAGCTAAAAACCTATATGTGGCATGTTTAGCTATTATGTATGACCAATGCCTTTGTTTTCTGCATAGTGCATCTTAATATATGTAACCCTTCTGCCAGGTGGAGCCGGCAGCAACCAGGGCCAGGTTCATTATCTAGGGCAGAGATCTCAAACTCAAATGACCATGAGGGCCACATGCGGACTAGTACATTGGCCCCAGGGCCGCATTTACTGACACCTCTCCCCCCCCCCCCGCCGCTCTCGACCCTGCCCCCACTCCACCCCTTCCATGAGGCCCCGCCCCTGCCCCACCTCTTCCCACCCCTTCCCTCTCCCCATTCCAATCCCTTCCCTGAAATCCCCACCGCAACTCCGCCCCCTCCCTGCCCCCAGGGGGTGCAGGTGGGGTGTGGCAGGGACTCTCAGGGCAAGGGGTCGGGGTGCAGCAGGGGTATCAGGGCAGGGGGTCGGGGGGTGGGCTCTGGACCAACGCGCACCGGAAGCAGGGCAGGGCCGGCTTTCTGAAATACAGGGCTGGCGAGCCTGCCATTTCCTCAATAACATGAGCTCAACCTGAGGGCCCTAAAGGACATATAGAGCTTGTTTATCATAGAGCTTTTAGTAGTTTGGAAACATAGGATTGTAACTCATTTGTGTACATATATTTACCTGCTTTAACCTAGTAAATAACCCTCTAATTTCCTTTTCCTATGTAATAAATCTTTAGATAGTTTATTATAGGCTACAAGCATTGTCTTTGGTGTGAGATCTAAAGGGCAATTGATCTAGCGTAACTGGCTGGTCTTTTGGGACTGGGAGTAACCTGAATATTGCTGTGATCCTTGGTGTAAGAGACCATCTATCACAAAGATACTCTGACCTGGGGGGCAAGACTGATCAGAGTACCCAAAGGGACTGTCTGTGACTATGTTAAGGCCGGTATAGTGCCTGAGGAGTTTACACTTGATAATTGGTTGGTAAATCTAAGTATAACCCTAACAGCCAGTGTGGGGTTTGTGCACTGGTTCCTAGAAGTCTGCCCTGAGGTGGTACTTATGCTCTTTGAGAGCCCCGTCCTCCCAAAAACATTTTTTTCTCCCAACTCCTGATTTTTTAGCCAATCTTATGATTTCTATGGGCCTTGACTCATGCTTTCTGAAATACGGGGCTGGCGAGCCTGCCATTTCCTCAATAACATGAGCTCAACCTGAGAGCCTTAAAGACTTGACACCTTTCACCAAAGCTGAATTCATTTAGTGTGACTATAACAATAAGACATGTAAGGGGGGAAAGGGTTGGATACATATTTGTTTTAATTGGGAGAGTGCTGAGCCTCGCAGACTAAATATAGTTGTTGCTAAGATATTTTGCAAAACATCCTTGTCTCTCTTAGGAAAATATATGCCAGGAAACCTGGCAATTTGGCCCAGCACTATATGTATTTCAAGTATTGTAAAATGTACATAACAATGGACTGCTTTTATCCTCAGGAAAGCAGGAAGAGCAATTACATGGGGGAGCAGAGAGAGTACAGTCAAACTTTCTTCCATTTCTTAGTCCCTTTCCATTTTTGCTTCAGGAAATTAAGTCCCCAGTCCTGCATTGACAGCTTCACAAGCAGACACTGGCACCCAGTAACTTCAATGGAACTCCCCCTTCCTGTGAATCAGAGCTTGAGTCACTTCTCCTCCCACCCACCCCCCTTTCTCTTTTATTCGAGTGGTTTTTAATATTGTGTTCATGGAATTATAGTGGACATTTTTGGCAGACCCTTGATTGCCTCCTGAAGATCAGCATTCGCTTTATAAATACATAGATTATTGGGCCCAATCCTGCCAAAGCACAGCAATGCCATGATTGGGCCAATTAGTGGTCATAGAAAAAAATTACCAATTTGAGTTACACAAGGAAAATTCCTGTAAACCCACAATTGAGCGTTAAGTGAATTGCCCAAAGGTACCCAACAAAGCTTGGATGTCCCTACGGCAAAGAACTCAGAAATCCTGAATCCCAGGTTGTAGCTCCAACCACTCGATCACATTTCCTCTTCCAAGATCAGACCACTAGCTTGTTGGGAAAACAGAATTTCAACTACCAGGGCCATTCTGACATTTTGAAATCTGTTTGTGTTCTGAATCGGAATGAGAAGTGGACATGTACAAATTTCTGGGCAAAATTAACCACTAAAAAAATTCCATTTAGATATCATAATTATGTGGATATTAAATATATATTTAAATGTTCAAAATGGAATGTAGCAAAATGAAAAAGTCAAAGTGAAGCATTCTTTCCTTATTGTAATGAGTTTAAATGATTAATTTAGATTTTCTTCAATTGACAACTGTGTGGAAATAGACACATTCCTGAAGAAATAGCTAGATTAACAAAACTACATTTTTCTGAGCATATGTACTGTTGGGCCCAAAACACCTCTATTTGATACCACTCTGTACCCACTTTGTGTTTACTTTGCACTAGGGGCAAGTGACTGCATAAGGGGGAAAGGAATAATATATCTGCTGCTCTGGATTTACACCCATGTAAAGGAGAGCAGAAGAGGTCTAATGTATGATTTATCAACACACATTTGCAAGCTGTAGGGATTTCAAAATGTCCAACTTCTTTAAATATGTGTTAGGCACAATATGAACATATGAAAAGCGGGAGTAGAAAAGCCAGCCTTACTACAAAGAAATTCTTGTGCCTCTTTAATTACCCTTCTTCACCTATAGGTGGATTTTTCCACTCAAGCTGTTTCAGAAATGAGGATGTTAACCTGGGAAGAGATTTCTGCGTTTGTCTTTGCACAGCAGACGCTGGCTCTGTTATGTGGCTCGATTTTCTGATTCTAATGATTTCCTCAGTTCGTTCTCTTTTATACCTCAGGGAAGGAAGAGGTGATCCTCCTGAAAATTCATATAATTGCTTTTATTTGATTTTTATTAAACCTCACTCAAGAATAATATGATGGCTTTCTTTATTATCTTGTTCATCACTATGGCATTTTAAAATTTGCTTTTATAACACAGTTTACTGAGCCAAAGAGCTAATTCAAGGATTTTAGCAGAGATGGGGTGAACTGGGAGTAAGGCATGGGTTTGTTTTGTTTTTCATGCCAAGCCTTTTGTAAAAGGGACACCTATCATCACCCCCACTTTGTATATCAATATGCTTGCTTCTTTGCAGGCCCCCACCAGCCACACTATTTTGCCATTTACATAATACTTTACAAATATTAGGAGCCTGCTTTGCCTGTCTGCACAGCTAAGGGCTGCCTGTAACACATAGCCTCAGCAGAGGTACTACCCCCTCTTCCCCCAGGCAGACAGGACAGATGTCCTTATCTTACCCAACTCTGTGCCAGCACACCAAGGGGGATGTATGATGTGCCAGGTATAGGGCTGCTGCAGAGAACATCCCCACAGCGTGCAAGGGGATGGCCCCCAGAGGCAGGTTGTGACTGAATTAAAAGTCTGCTTCCCATGCAACTCAACAATAGGCTGCTCCTTTCACAGGGCTCATGGAAAAGCCATGATTGGGATCTAAGTAATTAATCCTCACAACAGCCCTCTGAGGTTGGTAAATACTATTATTCCCATTTTACATATGGGAAAGTGAGGCAGAGAAGCAAAGTAACTAGCCCAAGGTCACTCAGCAAGTCCGTGGCAGAGCCAAGACTAAAAACACTCCATACTCCTAGTACCAGACCATGACCTCTGCAAATAGTCTAAGGCTACATCTACACTACAGCACTTACAGCGGCACAGCTGCAGTGATGCAGCTGTGGTGGAGACACTCTAAGCAGACAGGCAAAAGCTCTCCCATCGGCTTAACTCCTGCCTATGCAAGAAGAGGGGTAGCTATGTTGTGGTCTATACTGGCACTTAGGTCAGGGGGGTGGATTATTTACACCCCTGAGTGATGTAAATTATGCCTAAGTAACCTGTAGTGTAGACAAGGTCTAAAATAAACTTCCTCTTCACTTATGAGGCAATCACCACACAATCTAGTTGTACAGAAATTATGTGTTATGAATTAATTATACTGAGATCTATTCAACTAGATGGAGAGACATGGTGGGTGAGGTAATATCTTTTTTTGGACCAACTTCTGTCAGTAAGAGAGAGAAGCTTTCTAGCCACACAGAGCTCTCCTTCAGCTCGGGGAAAGTTTATTGTGAGCTTTTGAGGGGGCAGTGCAATTATTTTGGTGGCTTGGCATTTTTTTTATTTGATATGCTGGATACCCCTTGGCACTGTTCCTTTCTCTTTAATCTTAGCTTTCCCTGGAGTAAAGTACTTTGATCCTTATCTATGGGTTCTTAACTCCCTGCAACAATAATTTGTAACATCCTAGATGTCATAGGGGTTGTCTTCTAGTTTATGCACCTGCTCACTAGGTGGAAACACAGAGTGCGAGCAACTTAACATCCATTAGTCACCAAGCCCTGGAGAGGGAGAAATAAGGGAATATATTGCTCTTCAGAAGCAATGAAGTCTACATATGAACAGTCAACAACAAACCCAAAGTTGGGTTTTCATTGACATTATTCTGATATCTCAGTATGCATCAGATCCAAAATATGCAATAGAGAACCCTAGATTGGATTGGACAATAGAATGTTTCCATTCTTCTGCATGTTCCACCTCTACAATGGGACTGACCATGAATTTTTTGTAGTTTTGGTAAGTGCAGTTGCACCAGTTGCTTCAGGTTACCATTCATAGAAGTAGGGGCAACAGCAGTTTTCAACACACAAAAGGTTCTTGGGGGGCACCAACAAATGTTAGTGAGGAGTGAGACTCAGAGGGTTTAAATTTATATCTAAAATAAATTTATTTTCTTTGCAAACCTCAAACATCTGCAAGCTCCTCAGAAGCAGGTTTTCACAGAGTATTTTAGCATCTCCACTGCTACCAAGAGTGGTGGAAGATGAAAGTTTTCCCATTTGCTTTCCTCCCTATTAGTATTCCTCTTCAGCCTAGGCCTGAACTTCATAGTGTGTTCCATTTAGGGTGAATGTCCATGTGCGTTTCATTGAGGAAGAATAATAAGAGGCCAACAGGGCTCCATCAGGAGCTCTTTAGTGACCTGACAGTCAAAAAGGAATCCTACAAAAAGTGGAAGCATGGATGAATTGCTAAGGAGGAGTACAAAAGAACAGCACTAGCACATAGGAACAAAATAAGAAAAAGCTAAGGCGCAAGATGAGTTACATCCAGCAAGGGACATAAAGGCAGGGAGATGAGGTTCTATAAATAGATTAGGAGCAGCAGAAAGATAAAGGAAAGTGTAGGTCCTCTACTTAGTGGGGAAGGAGCACTAATAACTGAGGACATCAAGATGGCTGAGGAGTTTAATACCTACTTTACATCAGTCTCTACTAAAAAGGTTAATGGTGACCAGATACTCAACCCAATTAAATACTATTAAGGGGGAAGGAACTCAAGCCAAAATAGGAAAAAAGAAACCCTGTAAAAAATATGTAGGTAAGTATTCCAGTTACTAGTTAAGGAACTAGCTGAAGCCACCTTGGAACTGTTAGCAGTTATTTTTGAGAACTCATGGATTACAGGTGAGGCCCCAGAGAACTGGAGAAGGGCAGACATGGGACTTATCTTTAAGAAGGTGAACTATAGACCAGTCAACCTGAAAGATACTGGAACAAGTTATTAAGCAATCAATTTGTAAGCACCTAGAGCATAAATAGGGTTATAAGGAATAGCCAGCATGGATTTGTCAAGAACAAATCATGCCAAACCAACCCAATTTCCTTCTTTGGAAGAATTATGGGCCTAGTGGATCAGGGGAAGCAGTAGACATGATATAGCTTGATTTTATTAAGATTTTTGATACACTTCCACGTAACATTCTCATAAGTAAACTAAGAAAACGTGGTCTAGATGAAATCACTATAAGGTGGCACAAGGGGCTGAAAAACTGTATTCCAAGAGTAGTTATCAATGGTTCACTGTCAAATCAGGAGGGTGTTGTGGTGCTTCCTCAGGGGTACGAGGCACCTCCCCACCACCTGCCCTTAGTGTGAGAAAGTCTCATCTGTACCCGCTGTGGATCATTTCCCTGAAGAACAACCACCTCTGGCAGCACAAGCACGGCCTTCCAAGCCTCTGCAGGCCTTGCTTTATCAGTGCGGGTTAGAGATAGGCACACACCAACCCGAGTCCTCTGAGCATCGTTGTAGTGCTTGGCCCCTGTTCCACTGAACATGTGCAGAACTCCTATATCTGCTATTGCCAAAGGCATAGTACACACCAGCTTGTAAGAGTCAACTCAGGATCTCCACTTAAAACACAGCACTTCACTTTTTTTATTAGGGTGACCAGATGAGAACTTCAAAGTATCGGGACCTCCGCAGGGGGAATGCTTTTTCAATTGTTACACTCACCGCATCCGGGTCTTCGGCGGAACTCCGGGGGCGGGTCCTTCAGTCACTGATGGTCTTCGGTGGCATTTCGGCAGCGGGTCATAAATTTTGCCACCAAAGAAAGAAGTACCTGCCACCAAAATGCCGCTGAAGACCGTCAGCGTCTGAAGGACCCACTGCCGAAATGCTGCCAAAGACACAGACGTGCCGGGTGAGTATAACAATTGAAAAGGTGCTCCCCTTGCCTCTCCCCGCCGCCTAAGCAGAAAAATAAAAATAAAATAAAAGTGGGCTGCCACGCCCGAAACAAAATATCGGGACAAATGGCGTCCCGACCCTACTTCGGTCAGGATGCGGGGCAAACTGCTCAATATCGGGACAGTCCCGATTTTTTCAGGACCTCTGGTCACCCTACTTTTTTATATATTATATACAGTGAAAACAATATATTTATTATTGAAGAACAGAGATTCAAGTGAGAGAGAGAGTGTTAGAATATTGGAAACAAATGGTTACATAGAAAACAAAATCATAACTTTTTTTTTTCCTCGAAAGTATGCAAATAACAAGGCTTTCCCCTGTCTTCTGCAAGATAGCTTACCCAAAGTCCTTTCCCCAGCATTTTCAACCAGTTTGGCTTAGACATCTTCTCATAACATCTAGCCCCCTGGCAGCTTGTCTTCACTGATTGAATGAACCAAGCTATACCTCTGTACCCCTTAGTTATACCCCAAAAAGTTCATTGTCCTTACTTGTAAACAGGGTTCTACCCTGCTGATTAACTTCTTTTGTAAATTTACTCTTTGAAGATTTCACAATCCTTCCTTAGCACTTGGCTCAGACTGTAAATGGAGGCCCATTGTGAACCATACAATACTTAATTTACATGTAAACAGACAAACAAACATTTCTTGCCTGAAACAAGAAACTGTACAACTAGATCAAAATGCCCAAATTTAACTCATCAGTGAACTTCAATTCTCTTAGCATGTTTTCACGTGGCAGCTGAACTCCATGTGGAAAGAGGAGTATGTAGTTTGTGCCAGTTTTCTGGTCTATGTAAAAGGAAGGGAAGCAGGACACAGTCAATTCCCTTGTGTTTAAAGAGGAACTCCACAAGAAAAAAAGATGCTATCCAATGGTTATGAATATTGTATGGAACACAGTAATATGTGCAGTGCTGCCCTCTGTTGGATGGATTCAGTACAGCTCAATGGTGTCAGAGGACCTCTACTGATGATAGCCAGTGGAGAGTCTTCTTTAACTTAAAGGAGTAGACCCAATGTTTTTAAGCAGAAAGATTCAAGGTCTACTTCTGCTGACTCTTTGAAATTCTGAGTGTCCACTGCCTGTAGCATACTTGCAATCATGAAATTCCTAGAAACTCACAGATTTGTTAAAATAAGCCAAGTGTGATTGATGAAAGATTTGTTAGTACCAGAATGTTGAATATGTTACAGACTCTAGGGAATCTTTTTTGAGGCCTGTATGATTTGGGAATTTGATAACATCTTGAGCCCACGCTGAGAAGGATTCTAGAGAGGGGCATCCGTGGGGATAGCTTTACAGAGTCACAGGTCTCATCTCTAGACCTCTTGAGATTACATCATGCAAGAATGAGCAGCTCCTGTTTGCAGCTGCCTCATCAGGACGCGAGGCAGCAGTTGTCTATTATTTAAGGCCTTAAATATGAATGAACCTTGAATAACTTGCTGGATAACAGGCAAGTAGTACAGTTGGTGGAGCACAGGTGCCAGGGGCACTCACAAATGAAGGCCCTTAAGTCATTAAGCCACTTCCAATAGCTATCTGCAACCTGTAATTTGCGTAGGAGGCATACTGCTTTAATACCTGCAACCAGGCATTGGTTTAAGATTGAAAGAGTAAAGACAAGCGACCTTATTCTGGAAGGCACAAGGCAGCAGACAGAGGGTACATCTACACTACAGGGGGGAGTCGATTTAAGATACACAAATTCAGCTACGTGAATAGCGTAGCTGAATTAGACGTATCGCAGCTGACTTACCCCGCTGTGAGGACGGCGGCAAAATCGACTTCTGCGGCTTTCTGTCGGCGGCGCTTACTCCCACCTCCGCTGGTGGAGTAAGAGCGCCGATTCGGGGATCGATTGTCGTGTCCCGCCGGGACGCGATAAATCAATCCCCGAGAGGTCGATTTCTACCCGCCGATTCAGGCGGGTAATGTAGACCTAGCCAAAGAAGAGTTTCTTTATGTAGCACCAGCTACTCCAGCATCATCCTCTTGGACTTCCCATGGGGAAAGGGGCAGCTATTTCATACCACATAGGTATGAAACTTGCTCTCAATCATCTTCCATCATATATATCAGCAAAAGGAGAAACCCAGTGATACATTTCTATTACAGTAGTATCCAAAGGCCCCTGTTGAAATTAATGTTCCATAGTGCTGGGCACTGTATAAACATTAAAGAGAGAACCTCTACCCAGATTCATCAGGAAGACATCCACACCCTGGATCATGTTCCTTACATTACTTCTTAGATGGTGTACTGAAAAATAGGAGTGCTACAGCCAAAATCAGGAGGTAAAGAGAGGAGAATAAATATAAACAATGAAGTGAAAAAACATGACTGAAAAACACTGAGTGCTAACTGGGATATTTCAAAGAACTTAGCTGGGGATATGTTTGTATTTCCATAAGAACAACATAGGTGTTTGCTAGCAGAGATTTCATGAGCCTCTTCTTGGTAATTTGTTTTCCCAGACAAACACTTATTCTAGGACACCTTAGTCTTAAATAGCTTAGTGCTAACGAAAGTAACCTTCAGAGAGACTTAGACTTTCACATCATGTAATAAAGTCCTTTCCATCTAGAAAACTGCTGGGTATCTTTCAACTTGAGAACTGAATTGAATAGTCTGTACAAAGCAGACATTTTTTAAAATAAAATAAAAAAAAAATCTATGGACAGTTTACAATCTATTGTCAATAACTTCTTAATTTCAAATCCAAGAGACCAATATATGAAGAGACAAAAACCCGAGTGCTGAGAATCTGTCTTATATAGAAGACTTTCTTTGGGGTAAATGTTACGTTTTCTGTGTAACAGACATTTGCATTAAAAAAAAAAAAACTTCTTTGCCTATTTGTGTGTGTTTTAAATCCTTTAGAAACAACAGTAGCACTGAGATTTGATTAATACAGAAATTGTACATAAGATAAAGGCAAGGAAATCTCTTTGCTTTGAATCTAAATGTTTTGCATGTTAGCCTGATGTGATATAATGGGCCTGGACCCCTAACCCGCTGCAAGGCCTTGGACAAGTCATTTCACCTCTCTGTGCCTCTATTTCCCCTCCAACTCTTTGACTTGTCCATTTAGACTGCAAGCAATTTGAGGTAGGGACTGTTATTTACTGTGTGTTTCTACAGCACCTAGTACAGTGAGCCTGATCTTGGTTGGGACATCTAGGTGTTACTGTAATAGACATAATAAACAAACAGAATAGAATCACAGAAATGTAGCGCTCAAAGTGACCTTGAGAAATCATCTAGTCCAGCCCCTTGTGCTGAGGCTGGGCCAAGTAAACCTAGGCCTTCCCTGGCAGAGGTTTAGTTTTGAGATTTTAGAGCATGGCTACACTGGAAACTTCAAAGTGCTGTCGCAGGAGCGCTCCTGTGACAGCGCTTTGAAGTGCGAGTGTGGTCTTGTGCGAGGTGGTACTCCACCTCCACGAGAGCCGGTTTACACTAGCGCTTTAAAGCACTCTGACTTGCTGTGCTCAGGGGGGTGATTTTTCACCCCCCTGAGCCAGCAAGTTAGCGCTATAAAATGTAAGTGTAGCCAAACCCGTAGGCTCTTTTCTCCAAAAATGCAGAGAAACAGTTTAGGATAACAAGTGAAGAATGATATCACCCTCTTGCTCTTGAAGGGGGTATTTAAGAGGCAGACTATAACTACCCAACCTGTAATTTAGCCAGGACATTGGGACTATCATCTACCATGTGATCATCAATGACTATTGTAGAATACTGTAGATTTAATACCACAAGGGAAATATTCTCTCTGACCAGGGAGTATGCTCTTTGCAGAACACATGGCTGACGTCATAATAGAACGTTATCTGAATTGAGATTAATGCTCATGCACATTTTTGTGTAACCACACTCCAGCACCAACATTAATAATTTAATGTTGCATTCAAGCTCTGCCTACATTTAAGAATGGGGTTCTGTGACATTTCTTTTTCTCCAGACATTAGGATAGCATCATACATAACTGCTAGAATTAGCACAGATGTATGAGCATGGTGGCCTGTTTTGGGTACTATAGAGATGTAATGAAGCAATCAAAGCTTCCAAACAATGAAAGGTTTGAAAAATGGCTTGTGGCTAACTCCAGAAATGAGGAGCTGGTCTTAAGATTTCATGGACACCAGGTTGCTTGTCCCTTTAACAATTGCTGTATCATCCATCTTGTTTTCTGTCATTCCCCTAAGGACTGCCCCCGAAAGCAATAAAAATTCTTTGCGCTTGTATAGTGCCTTTCATGCACTGAGCTTACAGTTGAACAAACATTAATGAATTGAGCCTCATAACACTCCTGAGTGGCAGGATAAAAGATATACAGTGATGACTACACCTACTACTGAAATGCAGGACGTGTTTAACAGCACACAGCAACAATAGAGATGTGAGAACTTCTGTAGTCTTTTGAAACACTGAAAGATGACAGTAGGTGAGAATTCAATTACTGTGCTAACATTTAACCAGGGCACTGAGCCTGAAACCCTAGCCTTATAAAAATGCCATGTGATATTGAGGGCACAGTTCATCAGAGCACTTAAGCATGTGTTTAAGATAGTGGTTCTCAACCCTTGGCCCAATCAGTACACAACTGTGGCCCATGTGACAACCCCTGGGGCATAGAGGTAGTATATGTATTGTATGGATGCAGCCCACAAGACACAAAGCTGCATATGTGGCCAAGAATGGTAAATAGGTTGAGAACCACTGGTTAAAGCCTTGTACTTAAAAGCAATGTACTTAAGCAAGCCTCTAAAGAGTGTAGCCTTTTATATTCTACACATGTGTCTGGCCCAGTTAAGGGATGCACCAAAAGAGAGCCAGAGCACCTAGAAAATCATCTAATAATGAGCCAAGTCCAGCCACAGCAGAAGTTGCTACCTCTGTTACCATCTCCTGAGAGTAAGCTACCAACAATGTGGCTACGACTTCATGAAGTCCTGAAGAAGATACACCCTCTCACCATGAAATCTATGCTAGGCAGAGTAATGAAGCAGCTGTCATAACGTGTGACCTTCCTAAAAGAGGAGAAGGAGAGAGCTCCTTCTATTAAAAAGCTAAGGAATATTTTTCTTTATTCATTATCAGTAGAGCTGCCAATTTTGGTTATGAAAGTTGCTAGACTGAGTCTCCCCGCAGGGAGAAACTAGAATTTGTATGGCAAACACCCTGAACTCTAAAATTGTTCTCTCTCAGATTAGTATGTTTGAGCCCAAGGTTATGTACAATACTTCTCCTATTGACATTGATTAGAGGCTTGTGCATCCAAGAGCAAAAATTAGGCTCCTAGACCTTTAGTTACAGAGCTGCATTGTCTTATAGCAGAGACAGAATTGTCTTTCCCACTAGAGGTTTGCTACTCCAGCAAAAATCTGATATGAAATTCATCAGTGCAGGTGCAATCTGGTGTTAAAAATTCCCCAAGTCCTGGCTATACTGTACTTCCTACTGTTACAGTTACCAATGGCCCCATACTGGTAGTGAATTCTACGTTCAATTTGTCAGCGTAAACACATCCCAGAAGTATCAGTAGTTGTTCTCGATTCAAACGTGAAAGTTGAAAACTGTACTGGAGTTATGTACCTCACATAAGTGTTTTGTAATTAGAGCTGGTTTAAAGAGATGCATTTGTGTGCAAAAAACAAAAACAAACAAACAAAAAAACACAAACACTTGTCCCTGTTATTCAGTGAAAAATTTTCCACCAGCTATAGTTATAAGGGGATTTATCATTTGCCTCATTATTTTATCTCCCAGAAAATATCACTGAAAAAAAGAGGATATACCCCAATAGAACTTTCATGGACAGTAATGTTAGCTAATAAAAGATAAGAGGGCTGCTGCTACTTTGAGACGTTCATAATCAGTGCGAGTCATTTGACACCTACTTAAATGGGTATTTTAGTCCTGTGTGGATTGAGGACTTGTCTACACAAGGAAACTGACCTGAGGAACCACAGCAATATAATTGCAGTACTATAGCTATGCAGGTATAACTCCACATGTGGACACTCCATTCTGGAATCAGTGGCTTTCTTTGGTATAGTTTATTGCTATAGGGCAACCTCCAACTGGGTCATCCTCCAACCATAGGCTGCAGCCTGATAGGTACACCTGCCTCAGTTTCCCCTTTATTCACTTATGCTAAGGAATGCTGTCTCTTTCAGTGGCAAATTCAAACCCTTTTATTCCTATAAAGAGCTACATTTTGCAGATCCCTTATAGTAACAACTCTTCTCAAAATCTCAACGTAGAACAAAGTTACAACATAGCAGCTTTCTAATCCCATTCAAAAGTCACTACTCCCTGGTCACTCACCCGAGAGTGACTAACCATTCCATCCCGGCACCTTTAGCTCCCGTGCCAGGGACCCTCTCTCCTACCTGAGAGTTCCAAGACCCACTTCTGTCCCTTGAGTCTTCTGCAGCCCCAAGTCACATTTGCCATAAGAAAGCTCCCTCTATGGTTTTACTTCCCTAGGCCTCCTTGCCTGGGAGTCCTACCCCTGCTCCTGCGGACCTCTCTCTGGAGTCAGCTCCTTGCTTCTGGGCCTGGCTTACACGGATCAAGCTGGTTCTTCCCCCTTCTTTCTAGTGGTCTCTGTACAAACCTTCCCACAACACAGCAGGATTCCCCAGCCCTAGCCAGTCCTCCTAGCAGCTCACAATTACTGATCTCTTCAGATCTTTCCCTCAGGCAATTCTCTGCTGTTCCTTCCATCTCTCCTCAGACAGCTCTCACCTACCCTCATGACTCTTTCAGTCTCCTATCAGGCAGTTTATATCTTCTCCTTCCTACCTTTTCAGGCCCATCGAGCTCTCTCTTAAATCCAATTGGGAAGCAGCTGACGAGTCACAGGTGCACTGGATCCTGCTCCATCTTAAAGGGGCAAGTCACCCTGTGATACTTACTTATACTCATGCCACTTCAAGCATGAAGATAAATAAAAACAAAACAATTGAACAGAGTAACTGAGATAAAAGAGAGTCTTTAAACTCACTCTACCAAATTCACCTTTGGTATAACTCAGAGTTAAATTAAGTTACATCAGGGATGAATTTGGCCCATGTTTAACCTCTAAAAGGAGACATATCAGGACATATAATCCCTGCTTTGAAGAGTTTACAAGGTAAGGATTAGATCCTGACATGGACATAGGCCCATGCAAGGATTTAAGGGGGAGTAAGAACTGCCTTATATTCCTGTGTGGGTCACTGGACTTTTGTTCTGGGTATTTAGTAGTAAGTAGGCAGTAAAATCTGGAGCAGGTGAGTGAAGGAGAGAGAGGATGGAACTTTTGCGCTAACTCTCAAATCAAGTCCTGCCCTGTTGTGGGAAGGCTTGTACAGAAGCCCCTAGAAAAAAGGGGAAGAATCAGCTTGGTCGGCATAAGCCAGGCCCAGAAGCAAGGGATTGACTCTGGAGGGGAGATTCCCTGGAGCAGGCATTGGACTCGCAGGCAAGGAGACCTAGGGAATGTAATTCTTCAGGGAGCCCTCTGGAGGGCTGCAGGAGGAACCCAGGAGCAAGGGGCTGGTCCCAGAGAGAGGTTCCCTGGAGCAGGGATAGGATTCAGAGGCAAGGATACCTGGGGGAATGAAGTTGTGCAGGAAGCTTTCTTGTGGCAGATGTGACATGAGGCTACAGAAGACTCATGGGAGAGAAATGGGTCATGGAAATGATGAAGAAACAGAAGTATGTGTTGGCCTAAACACCATTTTACAACAAAACCTCAACCTCAAACTCCTGGAAGTCAAATGAAGTTTATCATGTTTAAATCTCCTGTATTATCATCAGTGACCATATTGTAAGTTACCAGGTTCTGAAGCTCCTCTCATTTCCTGGCAGATAAACATACTAGTTTTATAGAGATACTGAAAAAGTCATACAGTAACTGACATTGCATACTCCAGCATTGACAAACAGTGGGATTCAACTCTATTCTTTACAACATGGAACACACGGAACACTAACAAGATGTTAGCACAAACCAGTAGTGCTATTGCATAAATCTTATAGCGCCATTCACAAGTAAAGTGAGGCATAATGGCTAGATGCAAATGAGATGCACTATCACATTCAAATAGAGGTGATGAGCAGAGTGACCTTTGAGCAGAGTCTGAAGCATGTCATGTGTGCTGAAGTTTGTGGCAAACAAATGAAAAATAATCAAATACAAAGGTGAAATTTAAGTTTGGTTTTAAAACCAAGATCCAAACCAGGGGCACAAATAGCCTACGAGAGGGAATTCTAAGGGAACATTTTATTTTGAATCAGCTTCCATTTTGTAAACCAAATTCAGTGACATGTGTCCTTTGCAGGTTATTGATCTGTGTCTGCTTTATTAATACAGATATCTTCTCCATACATTGGATAAGATTGTCTGATTTGTGATAGCAGAAGACCCCAGTGTAGTGCTGTAACTCTAAACTAGCCAGGTGGCTGAACAGAGGAAGAAAGAGTTCTAAAATTTAACCTCATTTTAACTTATATAACAATAGAGGAATTCTTTCTGCTGAACCTCTAGTTACTGAGAGGAAAAATACAAACAGATAAGTAGAAATTTTCTGGTAACAAATGTAAACTCTCAGGATTCCATTTTTAAAAAGGCAATTGGAAGTTTGCACTGTGTAATGAATCTGTATTAGGGTCTGAAGTTACTGTGATTGCATATGCAAACACACACAGAATCATCTAGCCAGTTATTTTCATGCACCTGCAATGATTAACATGTAAGTGCAAAGTTGTACATGGCTCTAGGACCTCTGTTTTTGAGGCTTTGGTCTTACAGTTTTCAAAGTGTTGTTGTCCATACTGCTTTCATCACTGTGGTGCAACTTAAATAAAAAAAAAACAAAAAACAAACAAACCCCACACTCAGTGCCAGGTTTACAATGGCACCAGTGGCTCCATGGAGCTGGTCCCATGCTCAGAAGGGGCCCTGGCTTACTCCGCTTGCACTGCATCCTGAGACCCCGCCAGCCTGCTGGTTCCCCACCACCCACCACTTGCTTCTCAGGTCGAAGGCGCCTCTCCACCCCTTGGCCCCACCTCCCTGCTCCTCTCTGCCCCCTGGCCAGACCCCAGTGCACCTCTGGCTCTGGGCAGTCTCTTCTTCCCAACACCTGTGGGGCCCCGCCTGTCTCCCTGTTGCTGAGCTGCCTAGGACTGGTGCAGAAGCCTGGCCAGTCTCAGCCAGGTGTGTGGGGGGTGACAGTATGGGGGGAGATTGCCTGGGTCCCTCCAGGCAAATGGGTCCTGAGGGAGCCTGGGTGGAGCAGGCCCTGGCCTGGCTGATCGCGCCATTCCTGAGGGGCCAGAGTGATTCTCGGCCCCGGGACCCGCTCTGGCTGCGCTGCTGGTTCAGCCCAGCAGATACAGTCCTCCCAGCAGTGCTGGTGTGTGCAGCCGGAAGGCAGGGGGGTGGGAAGTGGGTCTCGGGGGTGGGGGGGGTGGGGTACTGGCCTGTGAGGTGGTGGGGAAGAGCTGTGTGTTGGGGCACTAGGGAATGGAGGTTCAGTAGGGGGTGCTGGGCAGTTGTGGTGGGCAGGGCCGTCCTTCGGCATATGCAGCTACGTAGGGAACCTGAAAATTTGGGGCACCATCGGGACAGCAGGTAAGAGTGGGTCAGCTCCCACACACCCAGCACACATGGCAGTCTCCTTAGGCAGGGGCTGTATTCACAGAGCCAAATGCACCGGCGTGGCACATTCTGCGTGAGGGAGAGGGTACAGGGGTCTCTGTGGGGACCTGTGACTCTCTGCCACTGTGAGAAGGGCCGGGCAGCTCGGTATCCTTTGGTGCCTCATCTAGGGTTACCATACGTCCTGATTTTCCCAGACATGTCCGGCTTTTTGGTCCTCAAATCCCCGTCTGGGGGGAATTGCCAAAAAGCCGAACATGTCCGGGAAAATGCTTTGCCGGCATCCCTGTCCCCTGCTTACCTTAGAGCGGCTCCGGGGGCAGCGGCGGCTGCTGCTGCTCCCCCCAGACACCTCTGTGCAGCTGAAGAGCCGAGCTGCCCGAGCGCTACCGGCTTCACGGTTTGCTGGGCAGCCCCCAGACCTCCAGACCTTGCGCCCCCAGCTGGGTGCTTCCCCTCCCGGGCTCCGGCTGCACTGGGGAAGCGCCCGGCCGGGGGCGCAGAGTCTGGAGGTCTGGGGGCTGTCTGGCAAACCGTGAAGCCGGTAGCGCTCGAGCAGTTGTTTTGCGTGGCTGGGAGGGAGGAGGAGGGGGAATGCGGGGCGCTCAGGGGAGGGGGCGGAGACTTTGGGGAAGGGGTTGGAATGGGGGTGGAGTTGGGGCAGGGGTGGGGAAGGGGCGGAGTTGGGACATGGATGGGAGCGGGGAAAGAGCGGAGGTGGGGCAGGGATGGGGATGGGGATGGGGAAGGGAAGGGGCGGGGCCAGGGCCCGTGGAATGTCCTCTTTTTAAAATGTTTTAATATGGTGACCCTAGCCTCATCCCTCCCCCCTGGGCTGCGAGCCCAGGCTGCCGCAGCATCTGCTACATATGAAGCTGTGTGTGTGTCAGCATTTGGGGGGAGTGTGTGTCTTCTGGTTGTATGTGGGCAGAGATGGTGGCTGTGCCCCAAGTTGGGCATAGGGGCACCAGTTTAATCATACCCATAAATCCTAAGGAGGGCCCTGGGGGTGGGGCTGTGGGCAGGGGGGCACTGTGCAGGGTGCTGTGCATTTGGTGATGGGGGAGGTGCTGGGCATAGTGCGTCCAGGAGACTCTGGCCATAGGGAATGGGGGGGGGGGCGGTGTTCCGGCGTTGGCCGGGGTGCTGTGTGGCACAGCATGGGCCGCCCCCGTGGGGAAGGGGCATGCTGGCAGCACAGGGTCAGGTGGGCCACTGTGTGTCTGGCAACTGCCTGTTTGTAAATAGTGCCCCAGCCCTGCCATGCCATGCCATGCCCCATTGCCTCTGGCTGGCCCCTCCCTCTGGGGACTGACGTCCCCACGCCATGCTCCATTGCCTCCATGGGGGCCCCCAAATATGTTTGGTGCCGGGCCCACAAAAGGTTAATCTGGGCCTGCCCACACTTGGATCAGTTACCTTCACCAACACCAACACCACTGCTGCATGACTGTCACTAGAAATCCATGCAAATCCATGGATCTCTGCTTTATATCCGCAGATGTCTGCAGATCAGGGATTGGATGCGGCTACAAATTGTGTGTCTGTGCAGGGCTCTATCCATAACAGGCAGAAAGGGTGGACCAGCCCCTAATTTGTATAGACCACACCCTGTTTCCATTACCCAACTCTGTCCCAGCCCTGAGCAAGGGGATTTAGCACACAGTTGCACTAGCACTGAATTTCATCAGCTTGCACATTGCACTTCCATCTCACTTACTGTATGCGTCCGAGGAGATAGTTTGTCAACAACTAAGTCATTACACCACTCCTTACATGGTGAATGAGGAGTCAAGCCCTTGATATTATTTATGATCTTTTCCTCCCACCTCATCCTTCTCCCTGCAAAGTGTTATGCAAAGGATTCTAAAGCATCTTTATCAAAAAGAAACTCTAACTTAAATTGAACTGCTGCAAACAGGTCTGACTTTGACTGATGAACTGCAATTTAACTTGAAATAGTACAGGGACTTGTTAGACCTACCTGAACCATGAGATCAAGTCAAGAGGCTAATCTGCCAGGCTCTTACTAAACCCGTCGTATGCCTAATCCATTTTAAAGTCCTGTAAGTAAATGGGTATTCTTCTAGTATGCTCAGATCTGTGAATGTTTGCGTTGGGGTTCTTGGAGCACACCCTTTTAATGAGTAGGTCATAGATATTCATTGCATTTACATCAAGTTTGGTACCTTTTCTAAAGGTAAGTAGTGACCCCGCCCTCTTGAGGAAGAACAGTAATGTTAAGTGAACAGGAGACTTCCCGTACACCATATCTTATTATATTCTGATTACACCAGCAAAAACCTGATAGCCTCTCTGCTAGTGAATGTGCTTTCCAAGATAAGAGCTCCTTCTTAACCTGCTATAGCACCTGATCTTTTGTGCAATGAGACCTTAAATTCAACTTCTTTTCCTGGTTCTGTCATAATAAAAGCTGAGACAAAATGGTTACAGGAATATCTTTTATTGGACCAACTTATTGGTGAGAGACAAGCTTTCAAGTTTACATAGAGCTCTTCTCAGGTCTGAGAAACGTACTCAGCTGTTAAGTTTTGCTTCCTTTTTCTTCATATTGTGGAGTTTCCATTTTTCTACATGTTCTACATACCCAACACTGCATATAACAAAAGCTGTAGAGGGTCACCAAGTTCTGCATAACAAGTTCTCTTTCCAGGAGGTGTAAATTATTTGTATATAGTTCATTAAGTCAATGGGAGTTAGGCATCTAACTTTTGCATCTAGCTTTTGCAAATCCCACTGGGCACCTAAATACCTTTGTAAATTTGACTCCTAGCTTCCAGTTTGGTGCATAGACATCTTAATAGTAGCTCAGCTGATCTACACTTGGTAGAAACAGTATCAGAGAGGTAGCCGTGTTAGGCCTGGTCTACACTACGGGTTTAGGTCGACTTTAGCAGCATTAAATCGAATTAAGCCTGGACACGTTCACACGACGAAGCCCTTTCTTTCGACTTAAAGGCCCTTTAAACCGGTTTCTTTACACCACCTTCAACGAGGGGATTAGTGATAAAATCGGCCTTTGCGGGTCGGAATTGGGGTAGTGTGGACGGAATTCGACGTTATTGGCCTCCGGGAGCTACCCCACAGTGCTTCATTGTGACTGCTCTGGACCGCACTCTCAACTCAGATGCACTGACCAGGTAGACATGAAAAGACCCGCGAACGTTTGAATTTCATTTCCTGTTTGCCCAGCGTGGAGATCATAGGTAACCACGCAGAGCTCATCAGCACAGGTAACCGTGATGGAGTCCCAGGATCACAAAAGAGCTCCAGCATGGACCAAACGGGAGGTACGGGATCTGCTCGCCATATGGGGAGATGAATCAGTGCTAGCTGAACTCCGCAGCAGTAAAAGAAATGGCAAAGTATTAGAAAAGGTCTCCAAGGCCATGAAGGACCAAGGCCATAACAGGGACACACAGCAGTGCCGTGTGAAAATTAAGGAGCTACGGCAAGCCTACCACAAAGCCAGAGAAGCAAATGGAAGGTCCGGGGCAGAGCCGCAAACTTGCTGCTTCTACGCGGAGCTGCATGCCATTCTAGGGGGTGCAGCCACCACTACCCCAACAGTGTGCTATGACTCTGTCAATGGAGAAACACACAGGGAAGGGGGTTCGGGGAACGAGGAAGATGAGGATGGAGGTAATGTAGGTAGCTCACAGCAGCAAGGAAGCGGAGAAACCGGTTTCCCCAACAGCCAGGATATGTTTGTCACCCTGGACCTGGAACCAGTAACCCCCGAACTCACCCAAGACGCTGAGGGCACACAGGGGACCTCTGGTGAGTGTACCTTTGTAAATATTACACATGGTTTAAAAGCAAGCATGTTTAATGATTAATGATTAATTTGCCCTGGCAATCGCGGCCAGTACAGCTACTGGAAAAGTCTGTTAACGTGTATGGGGATGGAGCGGAAATCCTCCAGGGACATCTCCAGAAAGCTCTCCTTCATGTACTCCCAAAGCCTTTGCAAAAGGTTTCTGGGGAGGGCTGCCTTATCCCGTCCGCCATGGTAGGACACTTTACCACGCCAGGCCAGTAGCACATAGTCTGGAATCATTGCATAACAAAGCATGGCAGCGTATGGACCCGGTGTTTGCTGGCATGCAAACATCCATTCCTTATCTCTCTTTGTTATCCTCAGGAGAGTGATATCATTCACTGTCACCTGGTTGAAATGGGGTGATTTTATTAAGGGGACATTCAGAGGTGCCCGTTCCTGCTCTTCTGAACAGAAATGTTCCCCGCTGTTAGCCACGTGGTGGGGGGAGGGGTGAAGTGATCATCCCAGAGAATTGGGTGTGTGTGTGTGTGTGTGTGTGGGGGCGTAGTTTAGTTGGGTTTGTGCTCCATGTTAACCTGGAAACCGCAGCCCCTCCTTTTAAATTGAAAACCCATTTTAAATGGCCAACCCAATTCATCCTTGATATGGGAAATGAGGGCGCTGCTGTTTGAAACCATTCCCACATGTTACCATGGCTGCCTGCAAGCCGAAATCTGTTGCCTGGCACTGCGTGAGTGATCTCTCATACCAAACTGGCAGGCCCTCACTATAAGAGGAAAAATGCGACCTTGTAACGAAAGAGTGTACCCATTGTTCTCTAAAATGTGTCTTTTTTAACCACCTCTCCCTTCTCCTCCACCAGCTGCAAATGTTTCTCCTTCACAGAGGCTAGTGAACATTAGAAAGAGAAAACGGAGGACGCGGGATGATATGTTCATGGAGCTCCAGAAGTCCTCCCATGCTGATAGAGCACAGCAGAATGCGTGGAGGCAGTCAATGTCAGACATGAGAAAAGCACAATATGAACGAGAGGAGAGGTGGCGGGCTGAATCGCGGGATGAAAAGAGCAAGTGGCGGGCTGAAGATGATAGGTGGCGTCAGCTTGCAGACAGAAGGCAAGAGTCAATGCTCTGTCTGCAGGAGCATCAAACTGATATGCTCCAGCGTATGGTTGAGCTGCAGGAAAGGCAGCAGGAGCAGAGATCGCCGCTACAGCCCCTGTGTAACCAACAGCCCTCCTCCCCAAGTTCCATAGCCTCCTCATCCAGACGCCCAAGAACACGGTGGGGGGGCCTCCGGCCACACAGTCACTCCACCCCAGATGATTGCCCAAGCATCAGAAGGCTGGCCTTCAATAAGAGTTAAAGTTTTAAAATGCAGTGTGTCCTTTTCCATCCCTCCTCCACCACCCATCCCAGGCTACCTTGGCAATTATCCCCCTACTTGTGTGAGGAATTAATAAAGAATGCATGAATGTGAAATAACAATGACTTTATTGCCTCTGCAAGCAGTGCTCAAAGTGGGGAGGGGAGGGTGGGGTGGTTGGTTTACAGGGAAGTAGAGTGAACCGGGCGGGGGGGGGGGCGGAGGGTTCATCAAGGAGAAACAAACAGAAATTTCACACCGTAGCCTGGCCAGTCACAAAACTCGTTTTCAAAGCTTCTCTGATGCGCACCGCACCCTGCTGTGCTACTCTAACTGCCCTGGTGTCTGGCTGCGCGTAATCAGCGGCCAGGCGAGTTGCCTCAACCTCCCACCCCGCCATAAATGTCTCCCCCTTACTCTCACAGATATTGTGGAGCGCACAGCAAGCAGCAATAACAATGGGGATATTCTTTTCGCTGAGGTCTGAGCGAGTTAGTAAGCTGCGCCAGCGCGCTTTTAAACGTCCAAATGCACATTCCACCACCATTCGGCACTTGCTCAGCCTGTAGTTGAACAGGTCCTGACTACTGTCCAGGCTGCCTGTGTACGGCTTCATGAGCCATGGCATTAAGGGGTAGGCTGGGTCCCCAAGGATCACGATAGGCATTTCAACATCCCCAACAGTTACTTTCTGGTCCGGGAAGGAAGTCCCTTCCTCCAGCTTTCGAAACAGACCAGAGTGCCTGAAGACGCGAGCATCATGTACCTTTCCCGGCCATCCCACATTGATGTTGGTGAAACGTCCCTTATGATCCACCAGGGCTTGCAGCAGCATTGAAAAGTACCCCTTGCGGTTTATGTACTTGGTGGCTTGGTGCTCCGGTGCCACGATAGGGATATGGCCCCCGTCTATGGCCCCACCACAGTTTGGGAATCCCATTTCAGCAAAACCATCCACTATTGCCTGCACGTTGTCCAGAGTCACTACCCTTGATATCACTAGGTCTTTCATTGCTCTGGCAACTTGGATCACAACAGCCCCCACAGTAGATTTGCCCACTCCAAATTGATTCCCGACTGACCAGTAGCTGTCTGGCGTTGCAAGCTTCCACAGGGCTATCGCCACTCGCTTCTCAACTGTGAGGGCTGCTCTCATCCTGGTATTCTGGCGCTTCAGGGCAGGGGAAAGCAAGTCACAAAGTTCCATGAAAGTGCCCTTACGCATGCGAAAGTTTCACAGCCACTGGGAATCGTCCCACACCTGCAGCACGATGCGGTCCCACCAGTCTGTGCTTGTTTCCCGTGCCCAGAATCAGC
This sequence comes from Trachemys scripta elegans, assembly GCF_013100865.1. Classification (NCBI taxonomy): domain Eukaryota; kingdom Metazoa; phylum Chordata; order Testudines; family Emydidae; genus Trachemys; species Trachemys scripta. Next base: position 67,109,123 of record NC_048304.1, on the reverse strand, counting down.
GTTCCACGGCATGAACCTGCCCCAGTAACACCATGATTTCCACATTGCTGGGGCCTGTGCCTTGTGAGAGGTCTATGTCCATGTCAATTTCCTCATCACTCTCTTCGCCGCGCTGCAATCGCCTCCTTGGGTGGTCCGGGTTTCGCCTTGGCATGTCCTGGCTCTGCATATACTCTAGGACAATGCGCGTGGTGTTCATAGTGCTCATAATTGCCATGGTGATCTGAGTGGGCTCCATGATCCCAGTGCTAGCTATGGTCTGAAAAAAGGCGCGAAACTAGTATCTGACGGACCAGGGGAAGGAGGGAGGGAGGGCGGGCCATGTGACAACATGACGTATAGGTACAGGGAATTAAAATCAAGAAAGGTGGCTGTGCATCAGGGAGAAACACAAACAACTGTCACACAGAATGGTCCCCCCAAAGATTAAACTGAAAACCCTGGGTTTAGCAGGCCATTGATTTGACTGAGGGAGGGGGAAGCAAATGAATACAGAACAAATCTATTTTTTACATCTTAAGACGACGGTGCAGCATGACTGATAGCCCTCGGCATCTTCTGGGTGCTTGGAAGCAAATACTGGGCGCTTGGCAGTTAGTGTACTAAGACTGATAGCCACATTTTTCCTGTATGATGACGATGGCCTTCAGGCCTATTGCACGATCTGCTGCTCAGGGAAGACTCTGCTAATGTGCGATGATCCAACTTGTAATAGGACGGTTACCAGTCGTAATACACCATCTACTGCCAAAAGGCAAAAGGCAAGGGGCTGGTGCAATGCAGCCCTACGGCTGCCAGCCCCACAGCTGCCAGCACCCAGATCGCCGATGAAGGCTACCAGTCATGCTGCACTGTCTACCGCCAAAAGGCAGTTAGCTGCTGCTGCTGTGTAGCAATGCAGTCCCACGTCTGCCGGCACCCAGAGGACATATGGTGACAGTGAGCTGAGCTGAGCAGGCTCCATGCTTGGCGTGGTATGTTGTCTGCACAGGTAACCCAGGTAAAAAGGCGCGAATCTATTGTCTGCCGTTGCTCTGACGGAGGGGGAGGGGCCTGACGACATGTACCCAGAACCTCCCGCGACACTGTTTTGCATCATTCGGGCATTGGGATCTCAACCCAGAATTCCAATGGGCGGCGGAGACTGTGGGAACTGTGGGATAGCTACCTATAGTGCAATGCTCCAGAAGTCGACGCTAGCCTCGGTACTGTGGACGCGGTCCGCCGACTAGAGCACTTAGAGCATTTTATGTGGGGACACACAAAATCGGCTGTATACAACCGATTTCTATAAAACCGGCTTCTATTAATTCGACCTAATTTCGTAGTGTGGACATACCCTTAGTCTTGATCTGTAAAAAGCAACAGAGAGTCCTGTGGCACCTTTAAGACTAACAGGACTCTGTTGCTTTTTGGTAGAAACAGACAGCCTCATTCTCCACATTGTTACAGTAGTTTTAGGATGATGCAACTCCAACCGGCCCTGTGTGGTGGTCCTGACAAAACAAGAAAAGTTATTTTCTGATTTTAAGATAATTTCTCTCTTCTAGGCTGACCAGATAGCAAGTATAAAAAATTGGGTCAGGAGGTGGGGGGGTAATAGGTGCCTATGGGAGAAAAAGACCGAAAAATCGTGACTGTCCCTATAAAATCAGGACATCTGGTCACCCTACTCTCTTCTGACAACTTTCCTGGAAGGGTTAAAGAGTTCTCACAAAGCATTTGGCTTCCCTGGTTCTGATGGTAAGATCTAATAAACATGGAGAATAGAGTTGGTTGCAAACTTTAAAACAACAACAAAGCTTTTGCAGCCTCATTGTGGGCCACAGGAAGGAAGGAAGGAAGGAAGATGATCCTTTCCTCATACTATTACCTCCCTATCCAGAAAGGCTCCCATCATCTGGCTCTGTTAGAACATACAAACAATTTATTGCTATTCTAATTATGCATGTGCTATGATCAGAAGGTTGTTCACCTATGGAAGGTAAATTACATATGAATTCACTGCCATGGGCCATAGTCCCCATACCTTAGAATATGCTGATGCAAGAGAAGTCTTTGTGCTAACTGACCAGGTTTACACTTACAAATGGATTCTTCACATCCTTGACAGTATCTGATCACATGTGACCTATCAACATTTTTACCTTGATATCTATGCCCTGAAATGGTGGTTCCTTAAACCTTTCCTTATTTATGTGCTAGGTGCACCGCAAACCGAGAAATAGTCACCGTCCCTGCACTGAAGAATTACACTCTGGGGGGAAAAGGTCATCAAACCAAACAATCCACGAAACCCCCAAAACCTAACAGAGGATGGGGAGTAACAAACAAATAAAGTTGGCAGATGGTGATTGGCCATATCCTTATGAGCCTTTATTGAAATCAAATGGAAATCAATGAGCATTTTCCTATTGACTTCAAGACTAGCAGAGTTAGAAACTGGGGAAAGTTTTGGGAAAGGGGGAGCATATACAGGAAAGATGGGCTCTACTTAACCAAAATGGAACCAGATTACTGGCACTTAAAATTAAAAAGGTCATAGAGCAGTTTTTAAACTAAGCGCTGGGGGAAAGCAGAGGAGCACGTGGTTCAGAAAGCAACATCCTTAAGGGAGGATCTATTAATGGAGATTCTTTGTGTCCTAGTAAGGAGGAGAGGATGGAAGAGGATAAAATACAGGTAAGATCTGATAAGAAACAGTCAAATGAAAAAGAATCCCATTCAATTACATCGTGTAATGGCAGACAGCTAAAAAGTTACAGGTTTTTAAAGTGCTTATATACCAATGCTAGAAATCTAAATAATAAGATGGGTGAACTAGAGTGCCTTGTATTAAATGAGGATATTGATATAATAGGCATCACAGAAACTTGGTGGAATGAGGTTAATCAATGGGACACAGTAATACCAGGGTACAAAATATATCAGAAGGACAGAACAGGACATGCTGGTGGGGGAGTAGCACTATATGTGAAAGAAAGCGTAGAATCAAATGTAGTAAAAATCTTAAATGAACCAAACAGTACCATAGAATCGCTATGGATAGTAATTCCATGCTCTAAGAAGAAGAATATAGCAGTAGGGATATATTACCGACCACCTGACCAGGATGGTGATAGTGACTGTGAAATGCTCAGGGAGATTAGAGAGGCTATTAAAATTAAAAACTCAATAATAATGGGGGATTTCAACTATCCCCACATTGACTGGGTACACATCACCTCAGGATGGGATGCAGAGAAAGTTTCTTGATACCTTAAATGACTGCTTCTTGGAGCAACTAGTCCTGGAACTCACAAGAGGAGAGGCAATTCTTGATTAAGTCCTAAATGGAGCACAGGATCTGGTCCAAGAGGTGAATATAGCTGGACCGCTTGGTGACCATAATATTAAATTTAACATCCCTGTGGTGGGGAAAACACCACAGCAGCCCAACACTGTAGCATTTAATTTCAGAAAGGGGAACTACACAAAAATGAGGAGGTTAGTCAAACAGAAATTAAAAGGTACAGCACTAAAAGTGAAATTCCTGCAAGCTTCACGGAATTTTTTTAAAGACACCATAATAGAGGTTCAACTTAAATGTATACCCCAAATTAAAAAAAAATAGTAAGAGAACCAAAAAAGTGCACTGTAGCTAAACAACAAAGTAAAAGAAGCAGTGAGAGGCAAAAAGGCATCCTTTAAAAAGTGGAAGTTAAATCTTAGTGAGGAAAATAGAAAGGGGAATAAACTCTGGCAAATGAAATGCAAAAATATAATTAGGAAGGCCAAAAAAGAATTGGAAGAACAGCTAGCCAAAGACGGAAAAAGTAATAGCAAATATTTAAGTATATCAGAAGCAGGAAGCCTGCTAAACAATCAGTGGGGCCACTGGAGGATCGAGATGCTAAAGGAGCACTCAAGGATGATAAGGCCATTGCGGAGAAACTAATTGAATTCTTTGCATTGGTCTTCATGGCTGAGGATGTGAGGGAGATTCCCAAACCTGAGCCATTCTTTTTAAGTGATGAATCTGAGGAACTGTCCCAGATTGAGGTGTCATTAGAGGATGTTTTGAAATAAATTGATAAACTAAACAGTCCAGAATACCATCTGGTCACGTGACCAGATGGTATTCACCCAAGAGTTCTGAAGGAACTCAAATGTGAAATTGCAGAACTACTAACTATAGTCTGTAACCTTTCATTTAAATCAGCGTCCGTACCAAATGACCGGAGGATAGCTAATGTGACGCCAATTTTTAAAAAGGGCTCCAGAGGTGATACCAGCAATTACAGGCTGGTAAGCCTGACTTCAGTAGTGGGCAAACTGGTTGAAACAATAGTAAAGAACAAAAATGTCAGACACATAGATTAACATAATTTGTTGGGGAAGAGTCAACATGGTTTTTGCAAAGAATTCATGCTTCACCAATCTACTAGAATTCTTTGAGGGGGTCAACAAGCATGTGAGCAAGGGGGATCCAGTGGATATAGTGTACTTGGATTTTCAGAAAGCCTTTGACAAGGTCCCTTATCAAAGGCTCTCAAGCAAAGTAAGCTGTCATGGGATAAGAGGGAAGGTCTGCGCATGGATGGTAACTGGTTAAAAGTTAGGAAACAAAGTAGGAATAAATGGTCAGTTTTGAGAATGGAGAGAGGTAAATAGTTATGTCCCCCAGAGGTCCGTACTTGGCCCAGTCCTATTCAACCAATTCATAAATGATCTGGACAAAGGGGTAAACAGCGAGTTGGCAAAATTTGCAGGTGATACAAAATTGCTCAAGATAGTTAAGTCCCAGGCAGACTGCGAAGAGATACAAAAGGCTTTCTCAAAATTGGGTGACTGGGCAACAAAATGGCAGATGAAATTCAGTGTTGATAAATGTAAAGTAATACACATTGCAAAACATAATCCCAACTATACATATACAATGATGGGGTCTAAATTAGTTGTTACCACTCAAGAAACAGAGCTTGGAGTCATTGTGGATAGTTCTCTGAAAACATCCACTCAATGTGCAGCGGCAGTCAAAAAAGCAAACAGAATGTTGGGAATCATTAAGAAAGGGATAGATAATAAGACAGAAAATATCATATTGCCTCTATATAAATCCATGGTACCCCACATCTTGAATACTGCATGCAGATGTGGTCACCCCATCTCAAAAAAAAAAAAAAAAAGATATATTGGAATTGGAAAAGGTTCAGAAAAGGGCAACGAAAATTATTGGGGTATAGAACAGCAGCCATATGAGGAAAGGTTAATACAACTGGGACTTTTCAGCTTGGAAAAGAGATGACTAAGGGGGGATATGATAGAGGTCTATAAAATCATGACTGGTGTGGAGAAAGTAAATAATGAAGTGTTATTTACTCCTTCTCATAAGACTAGGGGTCACCAAATGAAATTAATAGGCAGCAGGTTTAAAACAAAAAAAAACAAAAACAAAAAAAAGGAAGTATTTTTTCACACAACACACAGCCAGCAAAGGCCAAGACTATAACAGGGTTCAAAAAAGAACTAGATAAGTTCGTGAAGGATATGTCCATCAATGGCTATTAGCCAGGATGGACGGGGTGGTTTCGCTGGCCTCTGTTTGCCAGAAGCTGGGAATGGGAGACAGGGGATGGATCACTTGGTAATTACCTGTTCTGTTCATTCCCTCTGGGGCACCTGGCATTGGCCACTGTCAGAAGACAGGATACTGGGCTAGATGGACCTTTGGTCTGACCTAGAATGGCCATTCTTATGTCCTTAGGCCAATGTTGAGCCTTTTCAAAATTACAAATGAAATATGTGAAGAGTTATTTGTGCACATCACACAGACATCACCATACAACCATGCTATTAAAGTTATTTGTCATTAGTTTTTTAAATAGCAAGAACAGACAGCAGCATCCACTTCCATAACTATAGGCTAATTCTGTTTCCTCATGATTTCTAGATATTCTTTTCATTTCACTGCCTTTATAGTACATAGGGAAATTTCATTTACCTGCTCTGAATTGCTGTCTTCACTCTCACTTGGAGTCTCTTATTTGTTCAAATGTAGGTGTGTCTTTTTTCCCCTTAAAATAAGGTTTTTGGATTTGCCTTCTTAGTAGCTGTACCTTAACTTCCTCTGCACATCCATCCAACATGCCCGTTTGCCTGGTCTTTTGTGACAGTATCATACATCGGCTGAGCAGCCCTGCTTACTACAATGAGAGCATCCCAACTTGCTTTGAGTCTTTCCAGGGCACTACCTGCTTTTAAAATTGTTAGTTCCTCTGCCATCTTCCCATAGCCACATCCATCACCTTTCTTAATGTATTGCCGTGTATCAATAGCTACAGTACCGGTGTGTTTCTTGTTCATTTCACCCTTACCTGAATCTGTTCTGTGAAGCAGAGTAGGACCAGGAGCAGAGTTGGACCTAACCTTGGCCCTGATTTGGCAACATCCTTAAGTTTGCTGAACATTAAACAAAAGAGTAATCCATTGACGTCAGTAGGACTAAAGTTAGACACATCAATACCCTGCTGAATCAGAGTTCTTCTGCAGAGGGTTTATGCAGATGATACTAAAGCCCTGTAGCGATGGTGCAATGGGTTGGAATGGGGGTCATGGCACACTGCTGAATCTCCCACGTTTGTATAACTTTGTGCAGAGTCTATGAGTTGTACTGTTTATAGGGACCAGGATTTGGCCCTTGATGTCCGATGGAGTGACTGCTTGTTAACAATTGATAGACCTGCAGTCACGGTGAAGTGCTATAAACTTGAAATGCTACTGAAGTATTAAAGGAACTATGTTCCTAGAGTTCAACAATGTTTTAGAGTAACAGCCGTGTTAGTCTGTATCCGCAAAAAGAACAGGAGTACTTGTGGCACCTTAGAGACTAACAAATTTATTAGAGCATAAGCTTTCGTGGACTACAGCCCACTTCTTCGGATGCAATGTTTTAGTAAGTTCAATCATGCTTTCTGCCAAGTTTGTTCTCTTTCAGAGAAGCCAGGGATTTCTTCTGAAAAAGACACAGTATCCTCTGTTCAGCAGTCTGCTCTGGAAACCATGCTTGCAAATGCTTGCTGGCACCTTAGAAAAACACAGCAACTTGTTTACATTCACTCAATATGCATCACGGCTCCGCCTTTGGATATAATAGTTTGAGAAGTTGGGGGACTCCAAAGTTTTAACCAGAAATACATTAACATTTAATAAGTTTTAGTTAATAGATATGTGGGACTCTGGAGCTAATGGTCTGATAATATAGACAGCACCTCCACCAACAGATGACAGTTTACCTTAGTGTTAAAGTTGTTGTCTTGTTATGTTGTATCTGATTGGGAGATGGGATGGTTTCGTAAGAAGTTATATCCTGCCTGGGATGATTAAATTGTTACTTGTAGTGTGCCAATAAATCCCTAGGATTTCTATGAGCAAGTTTTACACTAAAGCCTTCCATAATCAATGGTGCCAACTCTATTTTGTCATGAGTCTCATGGTATTTGGTGTTTTTTTTTCCCCTTAGAGTTTCAGCTCCTGGAAATGTGATTAAGTGAAAATCTCTAGGATTTTATTGGTTTTAAAATTATAAGTTTCTGGTCATCATGCTTGTGGTGAAAAAGCTTCAAAAAAATCAGAGTAAAGCCTCAAGACTCAGAGCCAAGGAAAGATAACCCAACATTTAAAAAAAAAAATTAATAAAAAAAGGACATGATTTTTTGGGACTTGACTCATGAGTTTTGATGGCTTGGTGCTGGCCACACTTCACCCTTTTCAGGCAGGCCAGGGCAGGTTTTGAATCAGAGGGTTTGGGTCAAGTTTCACTGAAATTGAAAATATAGGTAAGTGCGTGTTGGCCCACTCTATCGAAGCTAGATGGCTATAGCTGGCAGGTGGACAAGAATCTGCTTTGGAGAAAGAAAGTCCTTCAGTGATCATTCTGAAGGAAAAAAAGGTGGAGCAGGAGGAAATATCAGAGGTTATCCTGGAGGCTTCCAGATCCTAAACAATGTAATGTTTGCTTAGTGGTTATGTAGAAGAACTGGATGAAAAATTGAGGAACAAAAAAATCACAGGTGTTTCCATCTGACAGAGTTTAAAAGCAGATCCATTTTTCTCTCTATTCTTTTGCAAAGTTTAGTTGAAGTTGGTCAATTATATTTCAAAACATCAAAAGGGTTATTGACTCTCTTTGTTTGCTGAAAAGCAGGTTCAGATAAACAAGTTTAGATTCCTTTTCTACATTTATCCAAACTGTTCAGTATTTTGGGAAATTTCTCATTCTTAAAAACCCTACCCACCATTTCATTTGAAAAATTTTCAACCAGCTCTACTATGTTAGAGGCCTGATCCACAACCTATTGAACACTATTGGAAGACTTTCATTGACTTCAGTAGGTTCTTAAGTGGTCGAAGTGGGCAGGTCCAGGTAGGATGAAGTAGTTTAGAAAAAACACAGAGCAGCTTTGGGGCAACAGGTAACTGACCACTTGAATGGATTGTCAGGAGCTGGATTAACTTCAACCCTGGAGATTATCAGTCTCAGATGTTTGTGAGGTAACAAGAACCAACACCTTACAAATATCTAATAGATATGTGGTTCTGGTCCCTTTCTGTGGTCATACTGCTACAGTTACAGTGGAAAAGGGAGAGGTGATGTTTGAAACTTGTAATTCTCATACCTTTGTGTACTGTGTCTAACATTTTAGTAACTGTACAGCCATTTTGTTCTCAGATGCTGTACCCTGATAGAATATTTACTATACCCTGTCATGACAATTTTTTCTCGTTTTTCTTAAGAAACTTTAGTCTACAAGAATGTTTTGCTACCTGTGTAGGAAAATTTAAGAGCAGTAGAGCTGGCTAAAAATTTATATACACACATACTATATATATATATATTTGCAAATAGTCTCTCTCTCTCTCTATCTACAAAGAGATAAGACTGACTCTGGTTAACTGGTGAAGTTAGTTGGTTCTTGTTCATCAAGTACTTTGACTTCAAGAGGTTTCTCACAATGAACATGAGACTAGAAAAGGGACCTACAGATTTCCTCTAAAATTCAAGGATTTAGTTTTTGTAAATAAGAAATGCAATTTTTTTTCAGATGACATAAAAATCCTCCTTCAAACCTTTGCCCAAAACTCACATGAAACATTGAGGGTCATAAAGATTTTTCTTCTTCACTTTGCATACAGATTATCGTAAGCAGTAATCCGCATACGACAAGAGAACCTGTTCTCGTAAGACCCAGCAGGGTGGGGGTGAACAGCAGACCTTTGAATGCTTTTCTTACACCAGTTGTGTGAATTTGAGGCTGCTAGATTTTTTTATTACCTTTTAATATACTATTAGGGGAGAGGGATAACCCAGGGTTATGAGCTCAATCCTTGAGGGGGCCACTTAGGGATCTAGAGCAAAAAATCAGTACTTAGTCCTGCTAGTGAAGGCAGGGGGCTGGACTCAATGACCTTTTGGGGTCTCTTCCAGTTCTATGAGATAGGTATAGCTCCATATATTATGTTTGTGACTTACAATAAAAAACCCAACCAGTTAATCACGCAAAAAAGGCTTATACTAAAGAATTACTTTAATCAATCACATCCCCAGCTTCTTGCTTTGTTTTTATTCCACCATTCATGATACAAGGCTGTTCTGGCAGTATGTATATGTTAATGCACTCATCAAGTATAGAACCCAATCATTGCATAATTAAGAAACAGGGCTTGTATTGCAAGTCACCACACGACATAGGAGTGGCAAGTATACAAGGGATATTTGAAGTCATTTACTGTGCAATTAGTAGCAACTAATATGGAGATTTTTTTCAAAGCGCTTGCAAGGTGTCTACAAGGGCTTACTTTTAAATACTGGTGGTTGGAAGTTAATAAATGTAATGATTTAGGAGCCTTTTTTCCATTCGATTTAAATGAATTGCTCAAGGTTTTTCTGAACAGTTAATCACTTCTTTCCATGGTTTTTAAAAGGAGGCCCATAATATATTTATTGTGGACGATGAAATACAGTACCTATGTCAAACATACTACCTGGTATTATTCATCCATGAAGAGAGAAAGGGAGAAATAATTTCCCCCAAGTCTGCCCAGTAGTACGCCCTCCTCCAGGCTTTGCAGCCAAGTTTCTGTTCCTCATGGCTTAGTTTCCTAATTCACTTAATGCAGATTTATCAAAGTCTAAGTGTTTCATCTAAATGGTGTTAAGCTCAAGATATTATCTAGTAGTGATGTGGAAGTAAGTAAAGTGACACTATATGGCACTCAAGCCCATATAATATGGAACACAGAAACATTAAGGACCAGCAGAAGAGCAAAACCCCCCATAAGCACCAGGCAGCAGTACTGGAGGCAAAAATGGCACTTTTAGTTCATGAAGCTTTACAGTGAATTTAAACTGTCATTACTGTAGTCTGGATGTTGAGTCTCTTCAGCAACTAGCAAAAAAAAGAAGGCAAGGTGGGGGAAATATGCACTTGGGAGAAGAGGTGATGGGTAAGGGAAGCAAGTTCTTTAAGAGGCATTAAGTGACACTTTGGTGAACAGGGAAGTGAAATTAAACAAGCAAGGAGAAGTTTGTGACATCACTTTTTAATAACATAGTCATTAACTAATAGAGTAACATTGAAATCAATGGGAGCTGTGGACTTTTCACATCACAGGGTTTGGCCCAACAATAGACTAATATTTAATAATACAATTTACAATACATTTACCCCACCAATGTGCCTAGGGCACTCTACATACAATTAGAGATGCTAATAAATTAGAAGCATTGTAATTTGTTATTAAAGCTGAGTCAATAAGATTTTTTTTGCTTAAAGAATTGTCCCTAAGAAGATTAGATCCTTTTAGAGACATCAGGGTCTCTGGTTCCAGTTCAATTGCTGAATTGCTTTTGCAATTTTCTGTCTATGGACTGATTGCAAATAGTTTATAAGTATTCAACATTTGGGCTGTGTTGGCTAGAGTTGCTGAACAGGTCATTCCTTGGTAAGTTAGACTTCTCCGGTAAGATGCATTATCTGGGTGCAAAGCTAAAATTTCAGTTTGTCTTGTCATATTAATATATAATGATTACATGTGTTTATGGTTCTAGCTATGATGGGTACAGTCAGATGTTTGTGCCAGGGCTCTGGGGAGGGTTTTTTGGGAGAATCCCATCTCATATACAGGGCTGGCTCTAGGCACCAGCAAAACAAGCTGGTGCTTGGGGCGGCACATTTTTAGGGGCAGCATGGCCGGCGCCAGAATGCCGCCCCTAAAAATGTGCCCCGGCCGCCCTAGGTCACCTCCGCTGCTGCTGCCACGGCGCGCAAAACTGCTGATTCGCGTGCCGCTACTCGCCCTCCCTCCCAGGCTCTCAAACCTGGGAGGGAGGGGGAGCAGCGGCACGCGAATCAGCTGTTTCGCGCGCCGTGGCGGCTCGGGGTCTCCCCCTCCCTCCCAGGCTCTCAAACCTGGGAGGGAAGGGGAGACTCCGAGTGGCCGCAGCGCGGCGCCGCTTCTCCCCCTCCCTCCTACGCTTGAGAGCCTGGGGCGAGGAGGCAGGGCTGTGGATTTGGGGAAGAGGCGGAGTTGAGACGGGGCCGGGAGTGGGGTAATTAAATAAGGGGGGGGGGCGGCCAAAATTGTTTTTGCTTTGGGCGGCAAAAATCCTAGAGCCGGCCCTGCTCATATAGCCTATATCGGGGCGGCTCCAGGCACAAGCACACCAAGCGTGTGCCTGGGGCGGCAAGCCGTAGGGGGTGGCCTGCTGGTCAGGGCCGGCTCCAGGCACCAGCCCAGCAAGCAGGTGCTTGGGGTGGCCCCTAGAAGGGGGTGGCACGTCCGGCTCTTTGACGGCAATTTGGCAGCAGGTCCCTCAGTCCGTGTTGGAGGGAAGGACCTACCACCGAATTGCGCCGAAAAATGAAGCGGTGGCATTAGAGTTCCCGATCGCAGCTTTTTTTCTTTTTGCGCGCTTGGGGCGGCAAAAACTATAGACCCGTGGGGGGCGGCAGTCAGGGAGCCTTTGTCGGCATGCCTGCGGGAGGTCCGCCGGTCCCGCGGCTTCAGTGGCAATTCGGCGGCAGGTACAGCAAAGCCGCGGGACCGGCGAACCTCCCGCAGACACACCGCCGAAAGCCGCCTGACTGCCGTGCTTGGGGAGGCAAAATACAAAGAGTTGCCCCTGGCCTATACCAAGTGCATACCATTTCCTGGTTTGCAGTCCACAGCACAGTCACTGACAAATTAACTGCCTGTGCATATGTAATCTAGCTGCAAAGCAGTGAAGTGAACTCTTAAAAAGAGTGGTGTCAATTTATCTGACCATACATACCAGGAAGCAGTTCAAAGGGGAGGCCTTGCTTGACTAGGAGTTTCAATTAAAAACAAAAGCTCGCTACTGAATCTGGGTGTTCACCTTCTAATATCACTGGAACAAGCATGAAGATCTAGCAGAGAAAAGAGGGGAATCTTAAGAAGGAAATAGTGTTCTGGGAATGATTAGCTGACAACATTGAACATGATTTGCCCTGAGCTGCACTGACAACTGAGTTGTGGTCAGCAGTGTATCTGCCAGCTGGTCTCTACATTGTGTACACAGTAACATTTTTTAATTAAGAATGCCCTAGAGAGGTAACATGCACTGTGGTGTGACCATGGCCAGTGAAGGAATTTGCTAGACCTGCTGAGGTTCTTTTTAATGGAACTTAACTTTTAACGGCACTTACTTTATTTTATTTTTGAATACTCTGCTTTATATTAAACAGAGATCAGTTGAATCAACATCCCCAAACTCTGGGGTGGGATTGGGTGTTTTGAAATCCAAATTTAGATCCCAATATGATCTACCTCTACAATGAGCCAAACAAAACCTCAGCTCCAGACACCCCTGAATCTCAGAAGATTCTGATACCCTGGACCCTGGCAGAGTGTTCTGAAGAGTTCACGTATTTGGACTCTCAATTTGGGCTATAAATTGTTCTCTCTTCTAGAGAAGAATGTCTTATTTTGTCCATCACAAAACCCTACCTATGGCAGGGAACAGCAATAATGGATGCAGTGAAATTCAAGCAGTAAGAATGCCCCATATTGTTTCCATGTCTGTACCAGTTGCAGTTCTGGTTACAGTTATGTTGTTCTGCGAGGGCAGGAAAAAAGTGACTGTTGTAAGTATAATTATTCAGCCAAGAGATGCTTCTAATTTTTCATCTCGGATAAGCTTTGCAATGTGATTAAATTAGATTTCTTATATTGTTCACTGACTTTTGGTAAATTACACCTTTGATTTCTGGTCCAATGAAAAGGTGCTAATTACCTTTTTAAGTGCTCATTTAATGTTCTGCGGTGACATAAACCATTAGTGCAGCAGAGTGCATGCTGGAACCTTCGAGAGGTTTCCCTCTGGCTGCTCTCTTTCATCAATTCTTCCCATTTTCCCCCTTCACTTTTTTCTTCAGACCCTTCAAGGTCCCCTGAGTACTAATTCTTCTGCAGATGAATAAATCTACAACATTGTTTGCTGCAACTAGCTATATTTTAACCAAGTTAAAAAAATTGTATCCCATACAGAAGTCTCTCTGTCACTGCCCATCTCAGATTATGACTTTTCTACTAGCAGGAGACTAATGAACCCCACGCTGTCAGCGCAGCCACCTCCTCTCACTGCAAGGAGGTATGTCTTTCTTCAAGGAAACCCTTCACTCCAGCCTTGCACAGCCTATACCTTCTGCAATTTATGAATGCTTCCCCTACTCTGGTGCTGTCTGTATCTGAGTCACTAGCACTGTAAGGTTGGGATATTTACACGAGCAAATCCCATTGAAATTAATGGAAGTTGTTAAAATCACCTGGCCCAGTCCCCCTTCTTGACAGTCACCAGTCTATTGCAGGTGTATCCAATTGCTGGGTTCCAATTTCCATGTGCTTCCAAGCCAACTGGATCTAGGCTGAGTCTAATCACTGTTTCTAGCTCTGGGTCTCTAGGGCGCACTCCCAGCTGAGACCTCTTGTATGAGCCCTTCTTGGGAACATGGGACTCTGCAGTCCAGCTATTGCAGACCCTGTAACCAGTGCCTCAGGCCTCCCAATCCCCCTTGTAGTTTACACATGCTTTCTCAGCATCCCACCTATGCTGGGGCACTCTGGATTCTCATTTAACCTTCTGGGGACAAAATAGCTGGCAAGCAAAGAACAGCTATGCAAAGGAATTTCTTAACAATCACATTTACGCTTAAAAGTACTACAGCGTAACAGATATTTGCAAATAACAAAAGGTCTGACCTCACCTCAAATATCTCCACTGACCCTCCTAAACCATCTGTTATCTACAGACAGGCACTCAGATACCACAGAATATGCTCTGAGGAGAAAGTTTGGGATATACACCATAACTCCCACAAAACTGCTATCAAACAAAGACACTCCACCAGAGAAGTAGATTGCACCATGGAATGGGCCACCAAAATACCCCAAGAGAACATGCTTCAGGTTCAGAAATAAAAAACCCTCCAACCTCACTCCCTAGTTGTCACCGACATACAGTGCATCATCAAACAACTATAACCCATACTCAATGGGGACCACATCCTGAAAGAAATCTTTCCTAAACCCCTACTTCTGGCCTTCAAACAGCCTCTCCAAGCTAGTCACCAGAAGCAAGCTCCCCACAGCCCAGGACAGACCAAATCAAAGCGGCACTAGACCCTGTCACAACATCAGATGCAAAATCTGTAGAGATATCTCCATTGCTACAATGATCAACACCCCCCACAATACACCTTTCAAGATCCATGGGTCCTACATATGCCAATGACAACTTGTGGTGTAACTCATCCAGCGCACTAAATGCCCCCATAGCAACTATGCGGGTGAAACCAGATAATCAGTACAATCTTGAATGAGCTCACACAGGAAAAAGATAAGATAAAACCACCACATCAGTGTGGGTGAACACGTCTCACGAAGTGCTCACTCTGTATGTGACCTTCAGTCCTCATCCTCAAAGGAAACCTGCACCACACTTCCAAAAGACGAGCCTGGGAGTTTAAATTCATAGCTTTGCTCGATACTAAAAATCATGGACTGAACAGAGACACTGGATTTATGGCATATTACAACACTATAAAACCTACTAACACCCTCCCCCAGATCCTTCCCCAGTCTCCCGCCACTTTCTTTCCTCCCTATGACTGGAGGGATGTTAATGGGCCACTTCACCTCAATTGTTTGAAATGTGTTAACTGCTTATGGTAAACAATCTGTTCCACATTTGTATTTAGCTGTGACACTAAGCACATTTCCTAGACTTGTAGAACAACGCCGTGTAAGCGCCAAAGCGGGTCTCTCTCACCAACAGAAGGTGGTTCAAAGAAGATATTACCTCACCCACCTTGTCTCTCTAGTATCTTGGAACCGACACAGTTACACCACCACTGCATACTCACCCAAGAGTTTGAGATCTTGTCAGCATTTCAGACTAGGCAGAGTCCCTCCTGCCTCCTCTCTCCAGCCTATTTTTCCTTGTACATGGTGATGGAAAACTGCTATCTGTCCTCTCTCCCCCTCCCCCCCACCACATACCCAGACTGAGACACTACAGTTCCTCCAGCCTTTGTGATGACTTTTCTGTCATTCAATTACATGTCAAAACACCTTTTGTGGGCAGGATGGCTCTCTGGTATATGTCATAACAACATTGCTGTAGGTGAGGTTGCCAACCCTCCAGGATTGGCCGGGAGTCTCCAGGAATGAAAGTTAATCTTTAATTAAAGATTAAGTCATGTGATGAAATCTCCAGGAATTCGTCCAACCACACTTGGCAACCCTAGGTTAGACATGAGTTCATTGCATAATACAAAATGGTTGCAGTACAAAACTAAGATCACAATTTGTCCCAGACATATTGCACTCTGTCACAGTTGTGTTTTAAATCTTCTAGGTGATTCTGGTTTCCATGTGTCACCGTGCCTCCATGGGTCACAACTAAGAGTACCAAATTCAGGACAAACTGCTAAGAAATAGGGCAGACACCCACCCCCAGAACTAGTGGTTATTCTCCCACAAGATTTACCAAACCAGCAACAAAAGTAAATTTCTGTCTCACCATATTGGCTAACAAGAAGTCAGAAAAGCAGTCTCCTTAGGCATTCAAGTCCTTGTACCACCACCAAAAACACTAGAGTTAATGATGAGTGGTTATTTAAAACCAATTTAATCAAACAAAAGGTTCTACTGATCCCTATGGACCAGCCACACACCAAGGTCAATGCATCACTCAGATCTTACCCAATAATCATGCTGTTGCTAATCCTTTAGTATCTAAAATCTAAAGGTTTATTTATAAAAAGAAAGAAAGAAAGGTGAGAGTTAAAATTGGCTAAAGGAATCAAATACATACAATAATTGCAAAGTTATTGGATCAGACTTGTAGCAGTGATGGAATAAACTGCTGGCTTAAGTCAAGTCTCTGGTTGCTTCCAAATCATTGGAAGGTCCTCAGTCCCTTAGTTAGAATGCTCTCATTAGTATAAGTTCAAAGTCCAGAGGTTTGAGCAGAAAAGAGGCAAAATGGAGGGGTTACCAGAGCTTTTTATAGCCTCTGCCAATTG
The DNA here is from genome assembly GCF_013100865.1 of Trachemys scripta elegans. NCBI lineage: Eukaryota > Metazoa > Chordata > Testudines > Emydidae > Trachemys > Trachemys scripta. The sequence continues at coordinate 67,092,537 of NC_048304.1, read as the reverse complement.
AAGGGAATCCCATTGTTCTCACTGTGGAAAATTACAGGGACCAAGATGGGGTTTGGAGTCACATGGGCAAGTCACACGTCCATGCATGATTTCGCTTAGTCACAGAAGATGCCATTATCTATACTCCAGATAGAATGTTCACAGGAAAGTCCATTAAGTGTAGATAGGCATCTCCCATGGTCCACTGTGAGTTAAGTGTTCCTTGATGAGCCATTTAACTTGAATAGTCCCTTCAAGATGTGCAGGCTAAATAGCTTGTCGGCATTACCATGGAAGCAAACATATTTGAAATACATGTATAGAGCCAATACTCAACTTCCAATACAAAAAATATACATGTGTACAAATAATCATATTCAGCAAATCATAATCTTTCCATAGATACCTTACTTGACATACTTAATACAAGATTTGTTGCAATTATATAACAGTGGTAGCAACAGTGCTCTACGTGGTCATATTTTATCAGATAAAGTCACAAATTAAATTTTTTTAGTTAGTTAATAAAACAATTATTTTTTTCCTAACTGCCAGCCTCGCAAATGCACCTTGGAGTCTTGCTGAGATCAGGTATAACCAACAATAATAATCTGGGAGTCCAAATGACTCGTTCATTGACAACCCATTACCCTTTAGTGGGATTGATGGGTATTGCTGAGGGTAGGATTTGGAGGCAATGAAAGTGCGCAGGTGTTATTGTGGACAATTGGCCTACAGAATCTTTAGTACTAGTGTTGTGTGAGAAGTGAACATCCCAGTTAAGAAGAAAAAAATTCTACTTATAAACTGCAGAAATCAGAGGTGGAGTGATTGACACACAATACTTCGAAAAGTATTTTTTTCCAAAGCAAAATCATACCCAAAGTTGATAAAACACAGAGTTACCCTACGAGTGGACTGGACCCCCACAGTTTTACAGTAAATTTTCCTTCTTTTAAACATATTTAGCGCTTTGTTTGTCAGCACAGTTGTCAGACATGACCATGTGGGCTTTGCTGACAAGGAAGGTGCACAGCCATTCTCTTGTGAACTGCTCTGAAAAGTAAAGCATGCATAAGTCAAACATGGCAATAGTTCAGCAGAGCTGACTGGTGTGTGCCAATGTCACTTCAATTAGAGTGCCCCTTAAAATTAGACCAGCTTATTTTTTGTTATTACTTCCAAAGAAGATTAAACATGTCCCAATTTGAACTGGAAGAATTATTTTAGTTGCACTGAAATGCATCCCTTCCACTATGTAAAATCCCAGGATTGTGAAGCTGTTACATGAGACCTGGAGTTTGTTCCTGATCTCCTTACCACAAAACCCCACTTTCCAAAGGGTCTAGTCCCTCGTCAGTAGCCAGAATATACATTCCGATGGGCAATAGCAAAGTCCATTAGAAAAGCAAAATCAGACATATTTCAAATGTATCCGTTATTCTACTTGAGGACAGGCCCAGCCAGGATGCTTATTTTTATCTTTTTCCTCCCGATAGTTTTTATGGAGTAGACTAGAGCCTAGTTGCTCAGTGGTCACATCATGCCCTCACACAGAAACCCCTGCCAGAGGGTGCTAAGTGAGGTCGGGAAGGAAAATTCTTTGGTATCTCTCTGGCAGTTTTCCATGTGTTAGTATTATGTAATGCCTAGATGCCTCAAACAGGAGGCCAGGCACTGGGCAAACACAAGAAGAGACAGTCCATTGAGCTTGGAGTTAAAAAAAAAAACAAAACCAAAAACCAAAAACCAAAACCAAAAAAAAAAACAAACAACAAACAACAAAAAAAAGAAGGGTAGATAAAGGGTGGAAGGAAAGAGAGGTACAGAGAGGTGACATGACTTGTCAAAATTTCCATGGCAGTCACTGGTGGGAATAGAACCTAGGTCTCCAGAATCAAATTCTTGCATGCTATCCCTTAGGCTAATGCACCCCTCCAACTAGTTTCTTCCCATTGGTGTGACTGGTTAGGGGAGCTATGGAATTTGGCAGGCATGCCCACATGGCTCTTGTGGATTCATGAGAACCCACAGCAATAGCTCTTACTCCACTCAACACCCATCCCCCTCTTCCCTCTTACTGGCAGTATCGCTTCCAGTTTAGATTTCCTTGTGGACATCTCCCATCCTCTCCCACACTTGACCCTTGACTGCTGAAATCCACGGTGTCCCTTCTGCCAACTGTCAGCATGGTGGTGGTAGGAGACACAAGGGTCAAAGGAAGCAAAGGAATGGTGCTTCAGAGGCGGCGTGCCCTCCCCTTTCCCTACCCCCTTGTCATGAAAAGAAAAGGAGACGAGACCCATGAATGGGAAGCTCTCTCCATGCATGGATCTCTACAAGATGACCCAGACTTAACTTCTCATTTTGGTACCTGCTTCGGTAATAATGCAGCGAAGTATTTTTTTCCTAGGGTGGGGAACAGCATGGAAGAGTTATATTTCCAACACTGATCACTCCTTAGTACTTATTCACAAAAGAAAAAAGAGCAGTGAGATGGGGTGGAATAGTTTTAGGCATAATTTTCCTCACTCAAAGTTTCATGCTATGCTTATCTATTCAATTGTGTCATTCAATTTAAAGGGATACCATGAAGGCAATTCATTCTTTTGAAATAATAGTTCTACTTCTCACCAGGGTGTTGAGAGAGCTAATTTATTAAATACTCATCAAGTGTTTTGAGATATGAATGGGAGACACTATGGGCTCATTCCAGTTCTCACTATTGTCATTCTGTTTTATATATTAATAGTTTGCTTTATATAAAGTGTACAACAAAACATTTGAAATCTACGAGAGTCTCTCTTGTCATCAATGCAATTGGACTGGGCCCGCTAGATAGACAAAATATTACTAGTTTATAATGTCTTTCCTCAGGTTACTAATACATTAGATTATTAAAACGGAATTTTAAACATCAGAGTGAGTGCTCACATTTATTATGTTTCCTTCTTGCATTTCACTGAGCTTGGACAATAAAAATAGTCTGGTTGGTTTCAGTTTCCAGGTGCTGTCGTGTTTGGGTTCACAGCACTGCAGAACAGTAGTTAAAATATTTACAATGAAATAAGTGAAGAGCATTTTGAATAGAAATGTATCCTTTTTTGTCTGAAGGCTTTGGTCCCATTTCAGCAAGATATTTAAGCACAAGTATAACTAAGATGCAAGTAGTCCCACATGCTGCTTGAAGTTTCACGGGTACGTCAGTACCTTTCTGAATCAGAGCCTTAAAGTGGAAGAGTGTGCATGCACGTGAAAGCTTTACTGGTTTTCAGTGTGTGGGGTGGCCCTTGCAATCCTGTTCTAATGTAAACTGCTGGTAGCGACTGAAGTCTTGGCGCATATTAGGCAAAGCCATTGTAAGTAACATTAAATAAAGCAATTACACAAATGGAAGCAGGGATTGCAACAAGGTCCTAATGTCTTGTGGTTAAAGCACTGGACTAGGACTCAGGAGAGCTGGGTTCATTCTCATCTCTGCGCTGCTGAAGCCTTCAAGTGTGACCTTGGGCAAGCCAATCTCTTTGTGTCTCAGTCCCCTAGCTATAAAACATGGATAATAATGCATTCTTTATCCTGCTACTGCATATGTAGATCAGGACAGGAATTGTCTCACTTTTTTTTTCTGCAATGCCTAGCACAATGGTCTCAGCTACACCTCTATATGCAACAGTGGACGTAGGGATGTAATTGAGTAAGGAAAAATGCACAACCTGGAAACATGAAGGGGTTACCTCACTGAGGTACAGCACTTTTCTCATCCATTTGTTTTCTTTCAGTGCCCTAGCTTTCCTCCAGCTGTCTAGTTGTTTGGAAATAGTCATTTTTACACTGAGAATGTCAGCTCTCCGAGCTCTGGTCAAGTGTAGTATCTGTTCTTATCAGTTTAATTTTTTCTGATGGACAACTGCAAACACCCGTCCAGAAGATGGAATCTCCTGCAGCCATTTTTGAAAAAAATTGATGCTGCTTTAAAGATATACTCCACTTCTCCTATTTTGGAAGGAAACTCTTTTTCAACTTCAGCTATTCTGTCATCGGCTGCTGCTGTTCCTGCTTCCCAGAAAGCTCAGCAAAAATCTATCCTGAAAGCCACCCTTGGTGCCTCACAGAAGACCCAGACCACCTGCAAGACCAAAACATTAGGAGCTGGCTGAAGAAACCCCTTGTGGATACCTCTGCAGGGAGACCTGGCTCCAGAAGGACGGCTCTTCGGGACTTCACATCCCAGAGCAAGAATATCTCAACAGCTCTTCAGGAGGGGGACCCCCAGAGAACCCTGCCCGCTTCCCAGGACCAGGATGCTGATCGCTGCCCCACTGGGAAGGACACCACCAGAGAAGCCCCACCAGCGACCCAGGACCAGGATGCTGATCGCCGTCCTGCCGGGAAGGATGCCACCGGAGGAGCCCCCCCGGCAACCCAGGACCAGGATGCTGATCGCTGTCCCGCTGCTCCAAAGAGGGATGCTCCAGAAGGAACCACCTCCTCAACCCCAGACCCCAAAACTACTTACCACCCGGCTGTCCGGAGGAGGGCCGCTCGAAGGGGAATGCACCTCAGAGCCCAAGATCTCGATGCCACATGCTGCCCTTCTGGGCAAAGAGACAACGTGGCCAGTGCGTCCAGCGCCCCCCCAAGAGCGACTTCACCTTCCCAAGCTTCTCTACCAGACCCAGAGGAATCACCTGGCGAGTCTGCAGGCACAACAGAGATCCGCCCCACGGAGAGTGAGGCAGGGGAAGAAGACCGCATCTACCTCCAGTACCCACTCCCTACAGGTCTCCTCCTCTGCCCCTTCTGTCTCCCCGTCCATGGAGTCCAGGCCCTCGCGGCCCTCAGCAAACACGTTCGTAAGACCTACAACAAATGGATTGCTTTCCAGTGTAGCCGCTGCGTTCTCCCCTTCGAGACCCAAAAGAAATATAAGTTTCATCAAGCCACGTGCAGGGGACCCCCCACGACCGCGAAAGTGAATCCCACTGACATCCTCTGGGTTCCAACCCTGACCCCCACCGATCTGGCTTCAGCACTCCAGCCAGCATCCCCAGAGTCACAGCAGATAAGGGGGGACCAACTGCCAACTGAGGGAAGCGTAACTCCCGCCTCGAGGACTGACGATGCCACCAAAAGGACCAGTCCCGTCTCCAGAATCCCCACACTGGACCCTGCTGTGAGGGGGACCACAGTCACCTCTCAGGTCAACAACCTCACCAGACACCTCAGCGACCTCATAAAAACCATCCAGCACAACACGGACATGAGACGCTGCAGCGCTCCCCCACAGGTAACCTCATGCCGCCCTGCCATAGGAGCAACTAGCATCGTCCCCCAGGCTGCATGGCGAGATCCAGCCAACGGAGGAGCCTCCTGTAGCCCCCAGATCCCACAGCCAGACCCCGCCCCCAGGAGACCCAACACCTCCTCCTAGGTTACCCAAAGAGCCTCTGACCGCCAAAAACCCCATACCTCACTGAGGACCCACCAGCCGGATGCCGCCCGCAGAAGAACGAGAACCATCCCCAGCGCTTCCAAACACGACCGCGCTCCGACAAAGCCCAGCACCGGCGCTTCCAGAACCTCACTCCCTCCTGGAAGATCCAGTGCTGCCTTGGAGACACCTCCCCACCACACCAGGATCCCCGCCTCAAGACCCACCTGAACACCGCTCCACAGTCCAGGGGACAACAAGGCCGCAAACCGTCCCTGCAGCACCTGAACCTGCAGAGACAACGCAGCAGGAGGAGCAACGGCCACGAGCGAGGGTCGCCATGCCGTGGCAATCGGCCTGGATGGAGGAGCTAGCAAAGGCTGAGGACTTTGAGAATTTCGACCCCCTGATGGACAGACTGACTGCAGAACTGTCTGCGGAAATTATGGCCAGAAGGAGGGAACCCCAGGAAGCCATATGGGCCACTCGCAGATTCCCTGCGCCGAGCCGTAACAACACCACCAGAGAAGGCAGGAGAGGGGATGTCGGCTGCTGCTACGATCCAGCGGCTGCATCCCGTATTCAGAAACTATACAGGATGAACCGGATGAAAGCCATGAGGGAGATCCTCGACGGGACCTCCTCCTACTGTGCCATCCAGCCTGAGAGGCTCTACTCCTACTTCAAGGATGTGTTCGATCACGAGGCCCAGACCAACTTGTGACGCCCAGAGTGCCTTTCCCTGCTACCCTGGATCGACCTCATGGAGGACTTGGAGTGAGATTTTTCCCCACAGGAGGTGCAGGCGAGGCTGTCGAGGACCAAAAACACTGCCCCTGGAAAAGATGGCATCCGCTACCCACTGCTGAAGAAGCAAGACCCTGGCTGCTTGGTGCTCGCTGCCATCTTCAACAAATGCAAGCAGTTCCATCGTGTTCCCCGCTCCTGGAAAAAGTCCATGACTGTGCTCATCCACAAAAAAGGTGAACGAGACGACCCCGGCAACTGGAGGCCCATCTCCCTCTGCTCCACCATCTACAAGCTGTATGCCAGCTGCCTCACGGTAAGGATCACAGACTGGTCAGTGTGCGGGGGCACTGTCAGCTCAGTGCAGAAGGATTTCATGTCCTGCGAGGGATGCTACGAGCACAACTTCCTCCTTCAGACGGCCATCCAGGAGGCCAGGAGGTCCAAGAGGCAGTGCGCAGTAGCATGGCTTGACCTGACCAACGCCTTTGGGTCCATACCCCACCATCACATCTTTGCCACCCTGGGAGAGTTCGGGATGCCAGAAACCTTCATCCAGATCCTCCAGGACCTCTACAAGGACTGCACCACCACCATCTGCGCCACAGTCAGAGAGACGGACGCCATCCCCATCCGCTGTGGCATGAAACAAGGATGCCCCCTTAGCCCCATCATCTTCAACCTGGCCATGGAACTGCTCATCCGAGCCATCTCCAGCGGCCCGACCGGCTTCGACCTGCATGGCAAAAAACTCAGCATTCTAGCCTATGCGGACGAACTGGTCCTGACCGTGGATGACCCAGAGAGCCTCCAAGATATGCTAGATGCCACCAGCCGAGCTACTGACTGGATGGGGCTCCACTTCAATGCGAAGAAGTGCACAACTCTGCACATTGACGGCAGCAAAAGGGACTCAGTGAAGACAACAGGGTTCCAGATCCAGGGTGAGCCCATCATCCCCCTGGCAGAGAGGCAGGCATACCAGCACCTGGGCACGCCAACAGGGTTCTGTGTCCGGCAGACACCCGAGGACACCATCTAGGAGATCTTGCAGGACGCCGCCAAGATTGATGCCTCCCTGCTGGCACTGTGGCAGAAGATAAACGCCCTGAACACCTTCCTGATCCCACGCATCTCGTTCACCCTAAGGGGATCCACCGTGGCGAAGGTGCCCCTCAACAAGGCAGACAAGATCATCCGGAAGCTGGTGAAGAAGTGGCTGTTCCTTCCCCAGAGGGCCAGCAACGAGCTGGTCTACATTGCCCACAGGCATGGCGGCGCCAATGTCCCCCACATGGGTGACCTGTGCGACGTGGCGGTGATCACCCACACCTTCCGTCTGCTGACATGTCCCGACGCCACGGTGAGGAACGTTGCGACGAATGCCCTGCGTGACGTGGCGGTGATCACCCACACCTTCCGTCTGCTGACATGTCCCGATGCCACGGTGAGGAACGTTGCGACGAATGCCCTGCGTGATGCGACAGAGAAGCTGTCATAACTATAAAGGGAAGGGTAATAGCTGTCCTGTGTACAGTACTATAAATCCCTCCTGGCCAGAGACTCCAAAATCCTTTTCCCTGTAAAGGGTTAAGAAGCTCAGGTAACCTGGCTGGCATCTGACCTAAAGGACCAATAAGGGGACAAGATACTTTCAAATCTTGGGGGGGGAAGGCTTTTGTTTGTGTTCTTTGTTTGAGAGTGTGTTCGTTCTCGGGGACTGAGAGGGACCAGACATCAATCCAGGTTCTCCACATCTTTCTAAGCAAGTCTCTCCTATTTCAAACTTGTAAGTAAATAGCCAGGCAAGGCGTGTTAGTTTTCCTTTGTTTTCTCAACTTGTAAATGTACCTTTTACTAGAGTGTTTATCTTTGTTTGCTGTACTTTGAACCTGAGACTAGAGGGGAGTCCTCTGAGCTCTTTAAGTTTGATTACCCTGTAAGGTTAATTTCCATACTGATTTTACAGAGATGATTTTTACCTTTTTCTTTAATTAAAAGCCTTCTTTTTAAGAACCTGATTGATTTTTCCTTGTTCAAGATCCAAGGGGTGGATCCTGACTCACCAGGAGTTGGTGGGAGGAAGGAGGGGGAATGGTTAATTTCTCCCTGTTGTAGATCCCAAGGGGGGTTGGAACTGATTCACCAGGAGTTGGTGGGAGGAAGGAGGGGAATGGTTAATTTCCCCTTGTTTTAAATCCAAGGGGTTGGATTTGTTTTCACCAGGGATTTGGTGAAGGTTTTTCAAGGTTTCCCAGGGAGGGAATCCATTGAAAATGGTGGCAGCCGAACCAGAGCTAAGCTGGTAATTAAGCTTAGAAGTTTTTCACGCAGGCCCCTACATTTGTACCCTAAAGTTCAAAGTGGGGATCTCAGTCCTGACAGAAGCGGATCGGCAGAGCCCCCTCGAACCAAGACATCACCACCTTCCTGAGCAGCTCCCTAGATGGGGAAATTGGATGGGACGGGTGCAACATCGCTTCACTGTGGTCCCGCACTCGCAACGCCACGTGTCGCCTGGGCAAGCACATTGGCTGCTGCTGGGAGTGGTGCGAGGAGTGCCAGGAGCTGGGAATCCGGGTGCCGCAGATCAGGTCGGACAACAACACCATCGTCACCCCGACGACCAGGGGCTTGCTGGAGAGGACTCTGAAGGCTGCCATTCGCTCGCTGTACGTGGAAACCCTGAAGCGTAAACCGGACCAAGGTAAAGCCTTTGAGTTGACCAGCAAGTGGGACGCCAGCAACCACTTCCTCGCTGGGGGCGGCTTCACCCACTCCGTCAACTGGCGGTTCATCCACTGTGCCTGGCTCAACTGCGTCCCGCTCAACGGAGCCGTCCGCTACGGGAACCGAGACAAGCGTTGCAGGAAGTGTGGCTACCCCAACGAGACCCTGCCCCACGTCGTGTGCAGCTGCAAACCTCACTCCAGAGCCTGGCAGCTGTGCCACAACGCCATCCAGAACCGCCTGGTGAAAACCATCGTGCCATGTCTGGGGGAGATCTCCATGAACTGGACCATCCCCGGTACCGACTGCCAGCTATGACCTGATGTGGTCGTCACCAACGAGGCCAGAAAAAGATCATCCTCATCAACGTCACGGTCTCCTTTGAGAACAGGACTCCGGCATTTTGCGAAGCCCGAGCTCGTAAGCTGGAAAAGTACGCCCCTCTGGCTGACACCCTGAGAGTGAAGGGCTATGAGGTGCAGATGGATGCCCTGATTGTCGGAGCCCTGGGAGCCTGGGACCCCTGCAACGAGCGTGTGCTGCGGACCTGCGGGATCTGTCGATGCTACGCACGTCTCATGCGGCGCCTCATGGTCTCAGATGCCATCCGATGGTCCAGGGACATCTACATCAAGCACATCACCGGCCACCGACAGTACCAGGAGGCGTGAGCCAGAGTGACATTGTTCTCCCACTACGAGAAAAGGACCAAGTGACCTTCTCCGTTAGATCATATGAACTGGAACCGTAAACTCCCTAAACATTAAATCTCACCAAATGAGGGTCAATCCATCCTCATCATCATATCCACTCATACTCCACACGCGAACACAATCACTCTATGAACTTCATACCCTCGTATCTCAATGTCGGTACTTTGACCCATCAACCTTTTACCCCCAATCGGGAATATTGCAGATTATGTATTCCTCATGCCACCTGATCTTAAGCCAAACTTTGCACCCTCGATAATCTGTATGTTATTCCCTGATAACCAGAAACTTCTATGCTCAAATTCTGTTCACAATTTTTTTTTAACATCATCTTAATAAAATTTTAAAGTCTGTTTTAATAAAGTGTTAAATGAGGTTTGGAGAATCATTAAATTGGTTTGTGGCAACATTGTGTCTCCATGTGTTTATATTTTGGCCAGAAGCTAGGAGTGATTAGTTTTGCAGTCAGGTCTCCTGTTGCTTAAGATGAGCCTAACTAAACAGGGTTTGCAGAATCCTTTGCTCTGATTTTTCCAGCTGCCATCTAAGGGTACATCTACATTGCAGCTGGGAGCATGCTTCCCAGCTTGGACAGACAGACATATGTGAGCTTTGCTTGAGCTAGCATGCTAAAAATGACATGTGGCTGGTGGCATTAGAGATGCTCATGCTAGCCACCCAACTACCTACCCAGCAGCCTGGATGAGATTGTACTTGGGTGACTAGCCAACATCACTGCAGCCACATTACTCTGTTTTGCATACTAGCTCACATAGAGATAACTTTAGTCTATCTACCCACCCTCGGACACAAGCTCCCCGCTGCTGTGTAGATATACCCTAAAATTGAAGAGAATTCCCTTTAGATCCTCATGCTAGAATGTCCCAACAGGGGCATTTCTCCCTAGTGAAGACTTTCATTTTGCCCTCATAGGGAATGAAAACCCTCTCCAATGCTTCTGCTGGCCTGGGCAGAACTCAGCTGAGCCAAGGGAACTATCTGGAGATTTCAGATGGCAGCTCAGAGTTGCTATTAGTCTGTGATGCTTCTAATTTAGCTCTAATGGGCATTGTGATGATTTAGTCCATCTGCGCGGCTCACTTTGGAGTCAACTAGCCCTTTAGGGCCTGATGTGATGTCCACTGAAGTCAACAGGTAGGATCCTTTTGTCTTCACAGAACACTGGATCAGAACCTTAAGTACTCTATATTCTTGAAATTAAATGTAGTTCTGGTGGAGGGTGGTGGATTGGCAGCCATAGGGATATTAGAGACCAGGTTCTGATACTCATTACATATGTCTCAAATCCAGAGTAGCTGCATTGATTTTTGTGGGGTTATTCTGGCTTTACATCAGTATAGCAGAATCAGAATCTGGACCACGCTATAAGCTAGTAAGAAAGGCAGTGGTCCATAAGTGCAGGTCGCTGCTTTATTTGCACTAATTTGGCATTTAGCAGGAATCTAATTCAATCTTTGGGCAACAGGGGGCAACTGCAACTCAAGTAAGAGATTAATCATAGCAATCTCCCAAAGTGAAGTCCAACACTGGCAGGCCAGGTGCTAGCTCATGCCAAAGTCCCCATGTCTCAGTTGGATACAGAGCTGGAATCTGTCCAGCTCACTTGTGGGTTAATATTGATAAAATAGGTATTAGAATGATAAGAAAGTGTTTAGTGTTTAAACTAGTGAATGCTTGTGAGTTGCTGCCTGCATTAATTTTACTTGTAATATCTGTGTTCCACGCAGTAGTGTAATATTTGAGCAGTTGTATTTTGAGCCTCTGACCCTATGAATCACCATTCAGGTGAGGGCCATTAATTAGCATGAAGAACTGCTCTTCTACAGAAATCTTTACGCCCCTGCTGAAAGAGGAGACCCATTGATAGCAGACAGGCAGATCTTACAACTGGAAACTTCACACATCTGCTTTGAGGAATCGTCAGCCAAATGACTGAAGACTCTTGTTGCCGTTCTGTTCTTCTCCCCATGAGGATAAGTCATGCAAGTGGATTCCTCCCATCAGCTGAGTTTGCAGCTCAGAGCACTTGGTAGGAGGGGCATAAAAACCCCAAACAAAAGGAACTAGATATTTCTAGGATGCTTGGACTCTGTGGAGACAAAGTGTTTCTAGGCATAAGAAAGAGATCCCCAGATGCTGAGCTTGGATTAGCCCTAAGGGACAAATTGAGCTTGCTGAGTATAGAAGCCTATACTACCTCCTTCATGTGTCTATGTTTGATTGATTAAATAGGAAAAGGAAAATAGAGAGTTATTTACAAGATTAAAGCAGACTTCATATATTTACTATAGCATTGGCTACAAGCTTTGTCTTTGATGCGAGACCTAAAGCGCAATTGACCTGGGGTAAATGTCTGGTCCTTTGGGATCAGGAGAAACCTGAATCTTGGTGTGATTCTTGGACTAAGGGGCCCTCTCTCACAGTGGTACAGTCCCCTGGATGGCAAGATAGACCAGAGTACCCAAGGGGACTGTCTGTGACTCCATGTTAAGCTAGTATGGTGCCTGAGGAGTTTGCACTTGGTGAAGTTGATTGGTGAAATCTAAGTTTGGAACTCACAACCAACTGGAAATTTGTGCCCTGGTTTTTAACAGTTTGCATTGAGGTTGATACTCATACTCTCATATAACCTTTGGGAGTGTTACAGGAAATAATGTCAACGGGTATTGCGCCTGATTACTCCAGAGCTGAATTTGGCCTGGAACCATTTTGGATGGTGAAGCATAAGTTAATGGTCTTCTCTTAGCTGTTTTTCCTTTTGGATTGTAACTTATGCATTTTGTACACCCACTAAATGCCAAAATGGTGCATGTTACAGTGTTGCCACATATACCCTTTCTGATAATCTTACGCTGAAGTGCATTTCTCACTGTTTACATGTCTGCTGAGTTTGGCCCAGAAATGTCAAATGAAATTCCACTTGCTAGCTCCAGGTTGCAATTGGCCCTATGTCTTGCCATCTCTGATTCCAGTAAGAATTTGTGATGGTGAAACTGATCAAGACTCTTAAAACAGAAACCACAATGGCTGTTTATAACAGTTGAATCAGAAGACCTAACTGCTAGAGATTATATTGTGGCTTTGAAGCCACAGCCTGCATTGAGTGGGAGAGGAAGGCTTAATCAGTAGCTAGAGTCCCCTATCATTCTGTCTATCCCAACCTGAGTTCCTCCAAGGGTTCTGAGAAAGACACACACACTTGCTTGAGAATTCCATTATGCTATGCAGTAACATGGGAGAAGGTTCCTTGCACACACTCCCCTTTACACACCCATGCATAACCAAGCCTTATGGATTTATTTTTGTGTGAGCAGTGCTTTGAGTTTCAGTGCTTACTGAGAGCCATATCAAGCGAAAAGATCGTTATACCTGTACTGCACCTGTATTACTCCTCCGTGGTCCACGGCACTCACTCTAGCTTCCAGCTCCTCAGCTGTCACATTTTGGGCAGATACCTGCATATCTTCCCCTCCTGATGGTTTTTTTCAGGCTCCACAGTTCCCTGACTGCACTGCGAGTTCCCCAGGAAGTCAGACTGCCTACGCAGGCCTGCTTAGGCATTCTTCTCGGAGGCTATAAACAGTGCAAGTGCCCACAGTTAAAAGTTACCACACAGCCCTTTCTAAGCAAGCATATTAAGTCTTAAAGTGAAAGCAGAGGAAACATTAAAAATAAATTAAAAACTCTACACACATGCTAATAAGCTTACAAGGGATCACCCCACAACTCCAACAAGGGCTCTGGTAGGATTCAGTCCTTCAGACTCCAGCAAGGGGTTTTTCTGTGATCACAAGTTTCTAAAAGCCTTAGCTCAGAACAAGAACCCCTATGCATAGGTTAGCCTTTCCTTCATGCAGCATGGGGCTTTGATCTGCAGAGACCATGAATAGGTAATCAGCTAGACAATACTTCTCGCTTCTGGGTGTAACTTCAAAAGGTTCGGTCTGGAGGTGGGAATTTGCAGTACTCTCCCCCCAGGTATTTCCTAGGAACCCCATTTACCTTTGTTGATCCTGAAAGTTCCTTCTTGTCTGGCACATTGTTTAAAATAGTCCTTTGATGCTCCTAACACTTCCCAGGATTTACATTGGCCACGTCTCCCCCACTAGAGAAGTTACATACAATCTTACAATAATACATAAACTTTGCATTTCTATTGCAACGGACTCCAAAGCCAATTAAACTTGATTCAATAAGATCTCCCAAAGATACCGTAGGAAATTGCCATATCTGTCACAAATTCATCTCAGTCTTTAGCAGCATGACATGATTCTTTTATTGTTCTGTTATCAGGTGCTGGCTCCATACAAAGAGCTGCAGTTTAGCAATTATGGATGCTAATGTGGCTATTCAGATTTCATCCTGAAGACAAAGGCAGGTCTTCCCATCCGAGGTGAGGTTACTGTGGCCTTAGGACTAAAGAAGCCTGGGGAGAAGGCTGAGGCTCGGGTGTATGTAGAGTTTAAATGATCTTCATATTAATATACCCAGACTCCGGAAGGGGATGGCTGTGACGGGTTCAGTCCAGACACCCCCTTAGGACTGTCACCTGAAGTGCTGGAATTACCTCTGAGCCTATTTTCCCTGCCAGCTTGGGACTCCAGAACCCTGCCTTGTTGAGCCAGACATGCTAGCCTGCAACACAGACCCAGATCTGGTCCACACATCCCCTAAGCTGCAGACTTTAACCAAAAACCGCTCAGCAGGTCACCTATCTCCAGCACCCAACTCCCAATGTGATCCAAATGCCAAATAAATCAGTTTTACTCTGTATAAAGCTTATATTGGATAAACTCATAAATTGTCCACCCTCTATAACACTGATAGAGAGATATGCACAGCTGTTTGCTCCCCCAGGTATTAATCACTTACTCTGGGTTAATTAATAAACAAAAGTGATGTTATTAAGTATAAAAAGTAGGATTTAAGTGGTTTCAAGTAATAACAGCCAAAATAAAGCAAGTCACCAAGCAAAATAAAGCAAAACACGCAAGTCTAAGCCTAATACATTAAGAAACTGATTCCAGGTAAAATCTCACCCTCAGAGATGTTCCAATAAGCTTCTTTCACAGTCTAGACTCCTTCCTAGTCCTGGCCCAATCCTTTCCCCAGGACAGTCCTTGTTAGTTCCAGCTCAGGTGGTAACCAGCGGTTTTCTCATGACTGGCAGCCCCTTTGCTCTGTTTCACTCCCTTTTATAGCAGCAAGGTGGGAATCCTTTGTCTCTCTCTGGGTTCCCACCCCTCCTTCAAAATGGAAAAGTACCAGATTTAAGATGGATTCCAGTATCATGTGATATGGTCACATGTCCTGTGAGACCTCATTCTTCATTACCCATGGGCTGGCCAGCACATGTACATCAGAAGGTTTTCAGGTAAATAAACCCATTCACAACCAATTGTCCTAGTCAATGGGAGCCATCAAGATTCTAGGCCATCATTAATAGCCCATACTTTGCATAATTACAATAGGACCTCAGAGTTATACTTAATATTTCTAGCTTCATATACAAGAATGATACATACATGCAAATAGGATGAACACACTCAGTAGATTATAAGCTTTGTAATGACACCTTACAAGATACCTTTTCCATAAAGCATATTCCAGCTACATTATATTCACACTCAAGCATATTTCCATAAAATATTATGGAGTGCAGCATCACAATGGCATTTATTCTGTGCAGAAAGGCTGCAGTTTGTAGGAGCTGGGTGGGGATTCCACCAGTTGCTGAAAGCCATCAGGCTGATGTGCATGGCTGCACCTGCACATATGGCATCTCATGGAACCTGAAGAGAGCTTGTTTTTGCTGGCTTTTGCCTAAAACACGAATATTTACATTTGTCTCTCTTCCTGCATTTCAACTGTGTACACCTGGGATAGTTGTTTCCAGAGTTACTAATCCTTATGCTTCAGGGTCTGAATTACTACCTGGGATCAGAAAGGAATTTTTACCCTCATGGTATAATATCCTGCTAAGCAGGGGCTTTGTGGGATTTAGTCTTTATTCAGAGTATCAGCCATTGGCCAGAGCCCAAGACAGTCGATCAGATCCTCAGCGGGCCTAAACCAACATTGTTCCCCTCACTTCAATGGAGCAATGCTGATTTACACCAATTCAGGATCTGACCCAGAATCTACAATCTATGTGCCTGGTCTAGCAGTTCCTCATCACCTCACATTCCAGCAGCATGAATGATCATTTAGTAGGCACTTTGTTTCTTACTGCCGTGGCTTCAGCGCTCTGTTGGAATGGGCACAAAAGGGCAGAGGGCAACTGCAGAGCACAAAGATGACAAAATAAAATGGGGAGAAGCTGTGGGCTGTTAGGATCCTAATGGAGAGCCCTGTGACGAAATGCAATCAGACAGAAAGGACTTGGTTTCAGATGTAAAGTAAGCTACATAGGTGAAAGGGTTCTCTTTAAACTGTCAGCATTAATTTAAGCCAAACTTAATTAAAAAAATAAACCAAAACAGCTGGATCTAGGAAGTGGTTGATTGACCTCAGCACTGGCCATTTTCCTTTTCTCCTCTTAAACCATTGTTCATCAGCTTCCATTTAAAGCAAACCAGAGCTATCAGGCTAACCACAATCAAAACCAGTGGGTTTGCGTCCATATATTATTTCTCTGCATATTATTTGACGTGCATTAAGAAAAAGTACAAAGCATTACTTAAAATCTTTCCTCCCCATGTAAAAAGGTGCTGTGTTGTGCTGCTTAAGTGGAAGTCCCAGCAAAATAATTTATACTAGCATAGTGCCTTGTACCCCAGAGAACCTCAAACTGCTGTGCTCACTGAAAATGACCTGCCGATTATAGATGAGGATCAGTGCAATGATTGTACCAGGGAAACAGTATTGTGTGGTACTTAGGGTACAGGATTGTGATGCAGAAAAGAGATTCTACTCTTAGCTCTACAAACGAACTTGTTGAGTGAACTTGGAGGAGTTGCATTTTCTGTCTGTCTCTTTTCCCTCCCACCACTTGTCTTGTCTAGAGAAAATGTGAGCTCCTTAGGGCAAAGATTATCTCTTACTATGTGCTTGTACAATGCCTAGCACAGGGGGTCCCCACTTGCTGTTGCGGCCTCTCTAGGCACAGCTGTAATACAAATAAATAAATACTAAACTCAAATGTAACTTCCTTTGAGGTGAAACATGGCAACTGTATAGAAGTATACAATAGCATATACTCAACATGGATGGTGGGGTGGGAGGACTTAGGCAGAACACGAATTTGGCCAGGACACTGGATTTAATATCCCACTTCTTGTGGAAAAAGCTGTAGCCCCTGGTTTTATTTCTCAGCTTAATCAGTACTGATGATGACTAGAGAGAAACACCCAGCTCCTTAAAAGGTATTTAGGTGTCAATCTCATTGAAGTCATTGGGAGTTCGTGTCTAAATACCTTTGAAGATCTGAGCCAAATTAAAAAAATAATAACTGGTGTTATTCATCACATCAGTACCGTAAAGCCTACCCAAAAGATTAACATGTGGTGTGGTTGGTGATGGCCATCATTCAGTGTAATTAATACTGCAGGGCCAATGATTTCTCTACACCCCTTCTCAAAGCATCTTTTCTCAAAGCATCTGGGCTACCTGTGGGAAAGCCAAATTGTGTTTCTTCGAAAATTCTGTCATGTGATCAGTGTGTCTGCCACTCATTCAATCTCCTGCAGGGAACTCACTCTGATACTGAAAAATAAATATGTTCATCATGTTTATTTTCTGAGCTGTTTCTCAGAAGCTACTAAAGGATGACATACGGTTTACTTACTCGACTTTCTATTGTGGGACTTCCAACATTCCCCCATATAGGTACAGAGTGCTGGTACAAGGAGCAACTGGTACAACACCTGAGTGGGCGACTGGATGGCTTAAGAAATTACTAACATAATACCTCTCACTCCTAGGTTACCAGTTTAAGTCCAAACCATGGAGTATTGTCTAAAAGGTGTTATCCCACAGTTTGTCAGCAAACCAGTTCAGTTCTCAGTCCTGTCCCTAGCGGACAGTTGTGGACAAAACATTCTGTTAACCTGAGATTATTAACCTGTTTAAATTTAGGCATGTGCTTAAATTACTTGCTTAATCAGGGCTCAAATCTAGTAACAGACTTTAGAAAATAACAATTATCTGTCAAAGGGATTGTTCATATAGTGAAACAGTATCTGGTGCTGAGGGATCTTCTAAAATCTATATATATGATAATTTTGCAAAGTATAAAGCCAAAATGTTCAAAAATACAATCTAAGATCAGACTCCTGAGTCCATATTTAACTTTAGACTCCTATTCATAAAGTTTTGCCTAAATGTTTTGATTCACTGGGTTTTGTTATTTTATTTGACCCTCATCTTGAATACCACAATAGTATTGAGAAAATGAAGTGTACGGTACTGGCATTCTTAATGGCTAACTGTACAGAAATCTGAGCAAATATAATTAATTAAGGTGATTTATGATGAAATATTGTTGTCCCTCTCCTTTAAATATTAGCAGGACATTGTGTCAGTATTTGTATTAGAATAAGAAATGATTTGATGTTTAGTTCATTAATTGTATTTGGAAAAATATCTAATACGAGTACGTGTTGGCTTTTGTTTTAGTGGAAATCTGTTGATTTAGTTGGTGAAATGGCTCTTGTGGTGAGCTGGCCTTATTTCCCTTTGGTACTTGAGAAGGAAGCCTGAAACTCTGGGGTTGATTCTGATCTCACTTACACCAGTGTAAGTCAGGCGTAACAGCGTTCAAAATCAAGTGACACTGGTGAAAGTCAGATCAAAATTAAGCCCTCTCCCCGTACCTGTATCTGCATTCAATATTCAAGCCAAACTGCCACATTTAACATTCGAAAAAGTTTGGCTAACTTTTTCCTTAGTGTTCATGGTCTTTACATTTCTAGATTCTGTCCAGCAACAGAAGTTCCAAATTGCCAACATAAAGGCTATTCTTGTAGTGTTTTTGAATAATCAGATTTCTGGTGCAAGTGGTTCATATAACTGTAATAAGCATCTCCAGCCCTTTGAGTGCTTATCAGAAGCACATTGAATTAGGCACCTGAATTCGAGTCAGGACCCATTATGTTCTACCACACAAAGAGTAACACATTCAACCTCGATGGCCTTTATTTCAGTTTGCGAGAACAGGGGGAAACCAGGAAAAACTAGCATAAGTTGTCCATCGGAGAGAGGCCTCAGTGACTCATGAATCAGAATGACAAAATGGTGGCACCCTCACAGCTGCTTATGCATCAGGCAGGGAAACTTACAATTAAAGATGACATCTTTTGCCCATGCTGTCTACATAAACCGCAGGTGAACTTTGGATCTGAACTTTGCTGCTGACTCCTATTTCTATAACCACCCAAGCTAAAACCTCTAATCCAAACAACCCCAACTGCTGGAAAAGTTTGGCTCCAACTTGGGCCCATCTCTGCTCAAAGCCTTTCAGTTTGTTTGCTAGTCTCACTACAGCAAGGGAGTAAGAGTTTGTCATTTTAAATTTTGTAAGAGTCCTCTCTCTCCCTTTCAATTTTGTCTTAATGCATTTTTCATCCCATTTGTCCCAGACCACCGTCATGGCCTAACAGAATTGTCAAATAGCTTTGAAGAACTATAATTTGATGTCTGGATAGTTTGACATATTTAAAAAGATTTTCTATTAACCTACAATTTAAAATTTTGAGGGAAGTTTATTTAAAAAAAACAAATCCAGCCTAGAACCTGTGGCAGTGCATTCATATAAAAGGTATAAGTGTTCAATCTCTCCATTTTATTACATGCCACTGTCTCCTACATTCCTGTCGTATATGCCTGCCTCTTCCTGCTTCAGCATTATGGTTGTCCTGCTGCCTTTTCCTCTAACAATTAAGAGATCAAGCCAAAGATACTGTAGATGAACTCAGAAATGCTCAATATATGGTAATGAAAGATGGCCATGAGAGCAATTTGTACTGTATTACTGAGATTTTCCCTCTTCACTGCATTGGCCATGAACCACCTACAATGGGACCAGGAGAATTTCCCTAATGCAGGCACTGTGTTACCATAGGTGACTGTACACAGTCCTGCTCACAAGCTCCAGCAGAGGGGTTATGCCAGGGAATGGAGGGGCATTTGAGGCATGGCTATAACACACATCACACTATGGCCGTTCTGGCTTGTGCCAGTGGTAGTCCTGGCAAAGATGCTGTAATTTAGAGCTGCTCTTCGCAAAGCTGCCTGCTTTATAGCAGGGCTTGGTCTATACTATCAACTTGTGTTGGTACAGTGATGTTGCTCAGTGGAAACTCCACATCCCTAAGTGATGTATTTATGGTATAGCTACCTAACCCTGGGTGTAGATGAACTTCTTCTGTCGACATAGCTACTACCTCTCGGGCAGGTAGAGTACCTATGTTGATGGGAGAAGCCCTACTGTTGGTGTAGGTAGTGTCTTCACTAACTGCCACACCACTAAGTGTCGACAAGCCTCAGAACAGTTTCAGCACCGAGAGCAACCCAGAATCAGGAGAGCAAAGGTGACAAAGCCCCCTCTTTCCTTCTCCTCCTATGGGCTGGGCTGTGCCTGTTGTACAGGTCATAGGGCTTCAGCCTATGGCTATAACTTCCCCTAGGGTGCTAAGCAACACAGAATCCGTCTGATAGCAGTTTGATGTGAAGTGACAGTGTCATCTTGGCTTGAGGATGAACAGAGATTTTTAAAGCTGGATAAAACCTTGTTATGGGTTGAGTTAAAACCCTTTTAAACTGATGTGTCAATGAGTCTGTGATGGGTTGGACCCCCACATCCGGGATGCCACTTGATGTACTGGGGTTTCACTGAGCCTCTCCTGCTCCACCAGCCTGGATTCCGTCCCCGTTCTACTGAATTAGGTTCTCTGGCCTCTTGCAGCACACACACATAGGTAGGGCCACACCCAGCTGCAGACACAGACTGAAGTCAGCTCTGTGAGAGAGGACTCCCCCAGCACTCATGTGCACACCCCTTTTCAGAGACAAACCCAAAATAATACTGTCTTGAACTGTAGAGAAAAATCTGCACAGTGCAAGTTCATAAAAATTCACCCTCTTCCTCAATGTGAAGAGAGATATCCACAGCTCCTTGCCCTCCCACCCCAGTTAGAAATTGCATAAACTGGGTTTAATGATAAATAAATCTTATTAACGCAAAAAGGCAGGTTTTAAGTGGTTAAAGGGATAGCAAACAGAACAAAGCAGATCACTAAGTAAATAAACAAAACATGCAAACTAATCTTGATTCACTAAAGAAATTGTCTACAAATAGTAAATTTCTCATCCTAAATATTGTCACAGGCAGATTACAGAGAGTCTTGAAAGCCAACAGGACTGGTCTACTGCTTGAAACTTCAGGTAGTTCCACTCCCTTCCAGCCTGGGCTCAACCCTTCTCCCCCAGTTCAGTTCTTGCTTCCCGGTGTTTTTCAGTGTCTCTTTGGCTGGGGAGGCAGAGGAGAACCACGATGATGTCACTCCCCTGCCTTATATACCGCTTCTGTATGGTGGGAACCCTTTGTCTCCCAGTGTAAGAACACTGGCATTCCAAGGGGGAGGGGGGATCCAGTACCAGGTGACTCAGACCCATGTCTCTGCAGGGTTGTAGCCTCTGGAGCATTCACAGGAAGACTAAGCTCTTTCATAGTCCACTGTCTTTGCTAATGGGACATGTTGCATAAAGTATATCTCAGTTATGTCATATACATATCATAAGCATATTTCCATAAAGAATATCGAGTGTAACATGACAGAGTACGCCACTTAAGTCAGCTGTAAGAAGCTACACCTAAAACATAACCTATTAGCCTCTGCCCAGCACCATGTGACAGAGGATTTGACAGGGTATTGCGACTGGGGGTGGGTGAATAGGGGAGAGATTCAGAACACACCAAAACTCAGAACAGACTGGGTGAGAGAAGCTGAAGGAGCAGTTGAAATCTTGTGGCTGACTTTTTAAGGAGTTAGGACTTTTATCATTTTAAACAGCACCTAGGTACCTATCTGCATCTTCAGGCACCTAAATATCTTTCAAAATCTGAACCTGAGCATCTTTTGCAGCAGGATTAAAACTAATATTGCTAATATCCCTAGACCTGCCTGCATGAAACCTCTGAGGAAACCACCTAAAAATCTACTAGTAAGCAAAGGGTAAACCTGACTGTAGGAAGTAATTCATGACCTCTTTTTGATCCTATAAGACAACAGTGGTAGTGGAATTCCTCCCTGATTGCAGACTCAGCTTCCTGCTGGAGAATGGAGCAGTTTTCTTAGAGCTAAACATTTTCTAGATTTAAATAAAACAGATTAACCCCCGCTCCCTCCAATTCAAAATGGACTCCACATACTGTCAGACTCCTCCGGTCACTCCATATCTCATGGTGAATCTAGGAGTGTTTGTATCATCCTATTGACATACAATACACTGGATTGCTAATTGCTTTTTTCTACTATGTGTGGGGGCAGCCATTTTTAATTGTTTCCATAATGACAAACAAGCATGAGGGCTTATCATTAGATTAGCAAGATGAATGTATCAACATTCAACTTTTATTCCAAAGACCCCAGTAAAAAAAGCGCTTTTCATTTTTGTATTGCATACTTTACACTGCAATTTGCTTGTATCAATCTTTAATAAAAAGAATATAAAAGTGTTTTCCACATGGTGCACATTAATAGTTATGATATCCCAGAAAACAAGAAACTGCATTCCTGTAATTAACATTCCCTAGCACAGACTCCAGGAGAGCTTGCTGCGGAAGTAGGGCTCAAAATGCATTCTGACAGCAGTAACACCACCAGCATATAACTGCCATGGCGATCCTTTTCTAGTGCATGCCTGTTCCTCTAACCAGTATTGTCTCATGGTTTCCTTGTACCATGAGTTTCCTTGTACCTCCCTATTATCTGTTGTCCTAGACTTAGACTGGAAGCTCTTTGGGTCAGGAACCAACTCCTTGTGCTGTGTTTGTTCGGCACCCAGCCCACTGGGGTCCTAGGCCATCCCGGGGCTCTTAGGTAGTATGGGGTAGTTATTATAACAGCAGTGTAGGATAGGATCTTTAAAACACAGAGAGAGGGAAAGACAGAAATCATGACATATGACTGCAATTTGTCTGAGTCTGGAAATTGAAAAGGGCCTCTATTTCTTATTTGTGCTACAAATAGATCTGGAGACCCTAACCAAAATAGCTGTACATACACACGATTAAGGGAATCATTACTCCCAAAAGCTTACAGGCAAAATAGAAAGACACACAGAGGAAGCATTTTCCCCATCTTAGAGAGGGAGGACTAAGGCAGAGATAGTTGAAGCAATTTGCCAAAGAGGACATAGAAAATCTATGGCAAAGGTAGGAATTGAACCCAGAGATTTCCAGTCTCTCAAAGTCATTTTCCTCTAAGGAAACCCTCTAAGAAGTGGGCCTACATACTTATTTTTTTAAGCTTACCCTTCAGTATTTTAAGTTTCAGGACATCATAATTACACCTGGTGATCAGTTCATTTTAAACAGTGAATTTAAAAAAGTGGCTTTGATTATAATTACACATTTATTTATTTTTTTTGGCAAGTTACTGACTTTTCTTCCTTTGTGCCAAATTCAGGAAGTTGAAACAAAAACCACCACCACCATTTTATCAGAAAGAGTGGGGTTGGGCTTTGACAGCACATATACTAAAAGTTGGTGATTATGATGCAAACTGACTAAACTGTCTTATCTATGCCTTTTTGTACACAAACTGAAACCCTGAATGTGGAGAGTGCATGGATCCAAAGCAAACTGTAGGAGGATGGAATGACTCAGGAGAAGGGAAGAAACACCCCACACAGCTACAACCAGCAAAAACATTTTTTTCTAAAGATAATAGCTAAACAAGAAAGCCAAATAAGTTATCATAAACAGAATAGACACTCCCTACCTTAAGGCTAAACCTAGCTTGACAACTGCATACAAACTGGCCAGCCTTCCACAAAATATACTTAACCCCAGTGCTTTTAAAGCAACCAACTTACAGTCCTAGTCCTAAGCACCTGTGCAGGTAAGGGAGCAGCTGAACGGAGCTTAACCCCTTGTTTGCTGGTAATGCCCCTGCATCCGTTACACAGACATAAATCAGAGCAGCAGATTGTGTCAGAACTGTACTCCTCTTTCTTCTCAGCGCAACTAATAAAAGGCGAGCAAGACAATATCTGTTCATGTTTTGGTCAGAGATAGGTGTAACATGGTCACACAACCTGGGCTATATCTATGCTATGAGCAAGGGGTGTGATTCCCCTGCTTGTGCGCACATACTTGTACTAGCTTGATGCGAGCTATCACAAGCTTACATAGCAGTGTTGCTGCGGTAGCACGGGTAACAGTAGCTTAGCCATGACGAGTACACACACGCCTGAACCCTATGGGTACATGCTTGGTTTAGCTAAGCTGTGCCTCCACTGCTGTGAGCCATGCTATTGTGGCTACCCTGTCATTTATGCTCATGCTAGCTCAATGACAGCTAGCCTATGTGTACATGAGCAGGGGAAATCACACCCCTAGCTCATAACCTAGATGTAGCCACAGAACTGTCCCTGTCCTGATTTCTCTCTCTGCCTCCCGGTTATCTTTCATTCTTGTGCAGCTCTTGACTTGCAGGATCTGGCAGTGGACATGCCAAAATAGAATGAAAAAAAGGTTATTTATGGGTTGAATGCATTCACAAAGTACCGGGAATCTTGAAAGAGCTCCTGTAAGCTTGAGATTTCTGGATCAATTCTGGAGAGCCAAATTCAGCCTTGTGTATGCAGGTTACTTCATTGGAATCATGGCTGAATATGATTCAAAATGTTGCTTAGTTCAGTTAACCAGCCCAGCTTCTGGATGCTAAACCTTCTGGGATCGACAGTATTTTTCCTTTGCCCCATAGCCAAAGTGCTAATTCACATGTGAATTCCAGCTATTGGTCTAACTCAGGACAACCACAATTTGACAAGTAGTTCAGATATGCTTTGTTTGGATTTATTAGAGATGATCCCAAACTAAATTCCCAGATCCAAAGACCTTTGAACGTTGGGGCAAGGTCAGCATCAGAGATGGATCTGAACTTCATGTCTCAAACCCATCTTTACATTCACAAGATGAGTTATAATCAAAATATTTGTTCAATGCTGGGACCCCAACCACCCTTTTAAAAATACCCTGCTAATAGGCTAGCGAGATCTAGATTTCAGACGTATGAAACAGATCCTTCACTGGTGTAAATCAAAGGGCTGTGCCACTTTCCACTGGCTGCAAATCTGGCACTACGAGCTATGAACTACTAAATTAGTTTACAGTTCTTACCAGATGGGTGTAAATATATTTGTTTCTATGTTTATATATTTATATCAGGATTAAAGGTCTGAGTCCAAGAAGTTCTGAGCAACTGCAACTCATATTTGCAGTCAGTGAAAACTGCGAGTGTTCTGTACAAGTCTGTGGCAGTTAAATTTCACAAACTCTGACAAAAAATGTCACTGATTCACTCATTTGCGGGATTCCTGGATTACTAAACCACAGGATAATGTAACGCGTGTGTGTGTGTGAGAGAGAGAAAGAGAGAGAGAGAGGGATGGGGGAGAAAGGGAGAGGGCATCAGCTGCTTCTAAATATACCTGACATGCTATTGTGCGATTGCAATTTGCTTTGAGGTTTAAGGAACCATATCCCAATGGGCCAGTGTTGGATACAGCTATGTGGTTTGGTAGATTAAGACATGCTGGATATCAGTCATGCAGACAGAGGGTTGTCATCCCGGTGGGGGTCTGGAGCAGGAGGAATGTTCTCCGAGGGAGGAGATAAGAGCAGTAAAGCTGTTTTGCTCTTATTGTTCTGTGAGTCAATGGTCAGGAGCTATTTCCACTACTGAAATGTTCAGGTCAGACAAAAGCCTCTGGCAGTATTAGCCCGTGACTTCATGACGGATTCTGCCAAAGTCCTTCACTTCAGATAGGTTTGAATTGAAACAATCTGGCAAAGGAAAAACATCAAGTCAGAATTCAATAAAAGTACCAATCAGAACGCTCCCCCTGCCCTGCCGGTTTTTAATGAATGAATAGTTATAAGGTGACTAGGCTAGCTCACTTTTCTGGTGTCATTAACTGAGAGGAGAGCTAAAAAGGTGTCCCCACAGAAATCTTATTCATATGTTTTATTATATGCTCTAGCACAGGCACCACTTTAGTTTAATGGTGTGTTGGATGATGGTACAAATTTATAGCCAAAGGTTTACATCACAGACAGCTGGAATGAATAACAATAAATTAATTTAAAGTGCTACAAAAGTGCTCCCCATAGTATATGGTGCTTATGTGCTCAAGGCTAATAATTTATAAATGCACGTCTTTTATAATCCTGATCTAAAGTCTTGAAAGCAGCTAGTTAAAAAGCAGTCACATGACATAAATTATTTTTATTCATATTTCAAATGCATGATTAGGGTGGGCACCATGGTCATTACCATTAGATGGCTTTCATTTATGACCCAAGTGCAATGAAACCAATAACCACGCACAGACACACTAGTGAAAGCAATGACACAACAACCATTATGGAACTGGGGATGAAATATACCTATATTTTCCCACGTTCTATATGTTAGCAATCCCCTTGGCTGTTACAACCTATTATTTCCTTGTCTCATGGTCCCTTTCCTTTTCCTAATGTATCATGTTCAGCCCATCAAATACTCACATGGCCCCCAAAATAAAAATACATGCTACCTCTGTTAGCCAGAAACAGTAATGATCTGCTGTGTAATATTAATTCTGTCAACAAAGGCTGAACATCAACATTGCATAATGGAGTTGGGTGACCAGTCGATGCATTAATGGTAGCTATGTTAACTTAATCACTGATCTAAAAATAACACATATATACAAGGT
Organism: Trachemys scripta elegans; assembly: GCF_013100865.1. Lineage (NCBI taxonomy): Eukaryota > Metazoa > Chordata > Testudines > Emydidae > Trachemys > Trachemys scripta. The sequence continues at coordinate 67,065,990 of NC_048304.1, read as the reverse complement.
AAGCAAACCCTGCTTGGCTGAGAAAAAACTACTTTAAGGTGTTTTGACATGCTTTGAGAGGCCAACACTATTTCTGGAACAACGGCAGAAGATTAGAAAAAAGTCTTGCCGACAGGCAAACAAATATTTGCAGGAAAAAAACTGAGGGACTAAAGCCAAGTCAGAAGTTTGCACCTTTTTTTTTGGTGGAGGTGTTGGTATTTTTCTAAAGTAACCAAATACTAATTGCAGTCTTTCTGTGACTTCTCTAGTGAAAGAGTATGTTGGCTAATGCATGCTATTGTAAAAGAGCAGCTAACTGAGGTCTAGATTCTGCTCCCTTTACTGACATGGAATAGCATCTTATTACACAACATACTTCTCAAGTGTACTGCACTTGAGGGAAGTCACCCATGTTAATCCCAAAATTACCTTCATTCCACACATATTTGCCATTCCCTCACTCCTGCCGGGGAAAATCATTTATATGTGAAATGTAACGTCATGAAACTGAGGTTAGAGACATTGACACGAAAAGAAGGGATCTGCATGAATTATTTTTGCGTTCTTTGTTTTGGGCCTTTGCCACATATATTAGCATACCCATTTGGGCCCTGACAGGTTGAGATGTACACTTCCAAAAGCAGTCCTGTTCACTTCAGCGGTGCTTCTGGTGGAGTAAACTGCTACACAGTGTGTGTAGGCAGGTATCCTAAGCTGACCTCTCCACTTTTCCTTGGCAGAAAGATAGCTTTCTGCTTTCTTTACCAAATTATGAACTTCTGAACTTGGATCCTCCATTTATTTTACAAAGCTTTGCAAAATCTTCTTGTCCCTTTCACAAAAGTGACACCTGCTTTCTTTGACAATACATTGTAACACCAGACATTTCCCCCCTCCCATATGTGCACCTTGGTATAGTCTGAATTCTTACCTCCAGCAAGCCACTCAAATGCAGAGGACAGTATAAATTAATCAGATCCATGTAATTATCTCCTAACTACTTTAAGAGCATGAATGGTCAGATAAAAGCATCAATTAATGGAGAAAAAAAGTGAGAGAGAAATATATGAAACTTTAAAAAAGGATATGATTATACTACCTAGAGAGGTTCGAATTGGTAAACTAAAGAATTCTGCATGGAATAAACAGCTAATGTGTTTATGTGCAGCACTGAGGTGATAAGGGGATTCAGAGGACTGTTGAGCTGAACTCACTGTACTCCTGGAGCTTCCGTTTCCCTGGGACATATCACTTGTAAATCACTATCCTTAGATGACAAATAAGCACTTCTGAGGGTGTCTTATACAATCAGTGATCAGAACAAACCATATCCAAAATTATGCAGTGTCTAGAACAATGGGACAGTAACAATGCTGTTCTGAATTGAAGAACAGGAGTACTTGTGGCACCTTAGAGACTAACAAATTTATTAGAGCATAAGCTTTCGTGGACTACAGCCCACTTCTTCGGATGCATATACTGGCATTTCAGTCTATGCTCAATCAGAATTTTGGGTGGCCTTTCCTTTATAGTAATAGTGACATGTTTCCACTCAACAATTCCTGCTCCTATGGGGTGGGAAAAAGATAAAAAGAGCAGAGCGCACTCAGACATGTCATGGATTTTTTTTTTTTTTTAAAGCTAGAAAACATTTGCCGTACAGAAGCACCAGGAAGCATTAGCACTTCATCATTAACTACAACACTGGAAGAAAAACTCCTGATAAGCAGATGTTTTGCAAACAGCTCAGCTGGGCAATATGTTGTGTGTGTGTGTGTGTGTGTGTGTAGAAAGGGTATGTGAGAGAAAGATAATCACGTGTGAAAGCAAAAGTGAACTCCACTATTTGTGTGTGTGTGTGTGTGTGTGTGTGTGTGTGTGTGTGTGTGCCTAAGTAAGAGAAGGCAAGAGGAGGAGCTAGAGAGAGAGAGCACGCGGGTGAAAAGTGGAGGTAGGAATGACCAGCTAATAGAACGACTGGAATGGCAGCAGTGCAACATAAGAAAACTAGACAGCAGGGAAATCAGTTAAAGCCATATTGATTTGCTTTAGAGGTGAGAAAAAGCAGATGCACTCAGCTGCCATGGAATGGCTTTTACAGGAGCTGCAGCCTCTTGATGTTTTCTTTTTTAAAATGACTTTCATTTCACTAAAAGACCACAACGTAAAAACAAATCCGCTCACACCCCTTGCTGCGTTTTTCCCCACCCCTTAGTAATAGGAGATGCAATCAAAGCATCCCCAGAAAAAGGAAGTGCATTCAGAAAGCCAACTGTGCCCTCAGGCAACAGAGGAAAGAAAGACAGGTAAAGAGAGCAAGCGAAGGGGAGAGATGGTAATCAATGGCTCAAAAGCAGATTTCCGTTAGCACTGTTATCGTAATAATCTGCAGAGCATTCAGCGCTGGGTACTAGAAAAGCAGTACACATCAAATCCAAATCTTTTGCTAAAAGATGTCTTTTAATGAGAAATACTCTCAAAGCTTCATTTCTTCATCAGTACATGTGGCAGGCTACGAAGGAGGGTTCCTAAATCATGCAGTTACTGTTTAATTCTTGCATCCAGTAGAAGCCCAGGCAGAAATATGAATTAGTTGAACACACTGGAGCACGTTCTGCTTTCAGCTACATGGCAGTCACGCCAGATTTATGCTGGTACAGCTGAGTGCCAAATTAGCTCCACGTTGTTTATTTTCAGCATGTATTTTTAACAAATATTTATTTTGATGAAGAAAAGTACCATTTGCATACATGGGGGTGAAAGCAGACTCTTTCTTTACTACAACAATTGGGGGCCAGTCCAGCAAAGCACTTAAGCAAGTGCACAACTTTAAGCATCTGAGCTAGCACACACAAGTCACTGAATCCCTTCAAAACTTGGCTGAACTGGGACCTTGGTATCGTTACATTTATGTGTCTGAAAACCTCCTAATCTTTAATATATTTGTCCTCACCACTCCCTGTGAGGGTGGGCAGTGCTATTATCCCCATTTCACAGAGGGGAAACTGAGACACAGAGAAACTAAATGACTTGTCCAAGATGAGTCTGTGGTTCGCCAGAGAATTGAATCCAACTCTCCCATGTCCCAAGCTAGCAATCTAACCACTGGAACATCCTTCCTCTTCAAATTACAGCTGTCCTTGAATGTAATCTCATGGGAAAGGGAACACATGTGTGAACTGGGGTTCTCACTAGCTCCCTCATTCCTGAATTTCAGCTTAGCACTGTTTTATTTATGTGAATTATGAGTCAGATTTAGAGCTGGTCAAAAATTTGCCACCAACACCTGTTTTTCTACAGAAAAATGACCTTTCAATTAAATGGAAAATATGAGCAAAAAAGCTTCCATTTTCATCATTTTTTTTTAGGTTTTTGTTGAAAACCCCAAAAGATTTCCTCCCCACCCAGGTTTTTAGGTTTTTGATGAAAAGGCCCCTCCTCTCCTCTCCCCCCCCCCCAAAAAAAAATTAGAAGAAAATGAAAAAAAATGTTTCCATCTTTTTTTACAGAAAAACAAAAACAAAAACAAAAAAAGATTTCCAACCAACACTAATCAGATTCTCCTCTTGGTTACACTGGGAGGTGTAAATCCAGAGTAACTCCATAGGCCTCAGTGATGTTACTCTGGATTTATACTGATGTAAATGAGATTAGAATCCAGTGCCACATGCTTGGATCTTGCGACATGTATCTTTCCCTTCTGGATACATCTCAGGGAATCACTAGACTAGATGTTTTCAGGGTCAAGGCCATCATGAGGTGGTTTATTTTAGCTACAGCTGGAAAGGAAACTTTGAAATGTGAATTTTTGATGAAAATGAAAAAAATTGTCTGAATGTTTTTGTGGAAATTCATTCCCCCACTTTTTTTTTTTTATTTTTTGACCAACTGTAATTTGAACAGCCTGTGACCTGGATACCACTATCCCAGTTTTCATGAGGCTGGTCCATGTCGTCCTGAAGTACATTGAAAGCATACTGAAATATCTTTTGGGCTTATGATGGATGGTACTGTTTGCCTTACAATGTCAACTGACCTCCACAGGTCATTAGTTCATTTATGGGCCAACACCATCTCTCTTTCAGCCTCTTATCCCTTTCTTGTGATTTAAAAAAACCCTTATATTTCAGATTTTGAAATGAGAATTCTCACAGTATAGGGATAAATTCCCCACCTTCAGACAGCCATGAGCAACTTGCAGTGAAGTCAAACATAATGTATACATATGTACAGGAGGACAGACTAGCTCTAAGCCAAGTCTATATATTAAAAATACCACTTCTCTGTCTGACCAGGGCTGGCTCTAGGTTTTTTGCCGCCCCAAGCAAAAAAATTTTTGGCTGCCCCCCACCCCAGCCCTGGGCTCCCCCCCCCCCCCCCCCTCCACCCCAGCCCTGGGCTCTCCCCCCCTCCCAGTGTCCTCCCCCACCTGCACCCCAGCACTGGGCTCTCTCTCTCCCCGCCAGTACTGACTCTGGCTGCTCCCCCCTCGCCTCCAGCCAGCAGGATCAGGGTAAGCAGCAAGGCTCCCTGGTCGCGCCTCAGCCCAGGCGGCCACCGTGCAGCACCTGCAAGCGGCTCCATGTGCCCCGTGGGGTGGCCCCCAGCCCGAGTGTCCTGCGGGAGCGCAGAGCCGGGGGGACCACCCCAGCAGGGGGCTGAAGAGGCAGGGCAGCCCCAGAGGGAGCGGAGCCCCAGAGAGTGGGATGCGGGCCCCTCAAGGCAGCGCCCTGGGCACCGGTCCCCTCTATGCCCCCGCTGCTGCTGTTGCCCTGCCGCAGCCCCTGGGCGGCTCGGGCCGCTTCGCCCAGCCCTGGCTGTGGCGCTGGGGGGCGGCCACCCTGTAGCACCTGCAAGCGGCTCCATGTGCCCCATGGGGTGGCCCCCAGCCCGAGTGTCCTGCGCTCGGAGCCGGCCCGGCCACAAGGTGCGGGCGCTGCTCCCTGATACAAACCGCAGTGGCCCCAGGGCGCCCCCTGCGCAGGACACGCTGCTGCTGCCAGGGCTGGCTCTAGGCAAAAAAGCAAAAGGATGGCCGGAATGCCGCCCCTGAAAATGTGCCGCCCCAAGCACGTGCTTGGTTTGCTGGTGCCTAGAACTGGCCCCATGTCTGACATATAAATGCATGGGAGTTCCCACACATCTCTGAGTGGAGAATTTAGGTTGTTAGTGTGCATGTGCTGCGTCTTAATTTTCATTCACTCAGTTCGGAGGCCAGCTCATTTCTGCTAGAATTATCAGTTGAAACCACTATCATAGTTGCACTACTTTTGGCTGACAGGTACAAACACAAGCTGGAATTCTTCAGCTTAGCTTTTAGTTGCTTTTTTCATGTTGGATGCCAATATTTTTAGAATTGATCGAGAGCTAATTGTAGGCAATTCTGGTTTCCAAGGCAAATAAATAATCTATGAAAAACACCACGAGGCCGAATTCATCCTTGATGTAATTCCACTGAAGTCAGTGAAGTCAAACCAGAGATGGTTTCGGACCAGGACCTATTACACAGAGAATAACACAAATTGTATTAAATAAAGAAGTAACTTAAATCATGCCACAGGCACAATAGTTTAGTTAAACAATCCCAAAGTGTTTGTTGTGAGAAAATTCCTTCTGCCTCCCCCCAGTGTTCCAGCGAACCTAGCAAGCAGTTTATTTAAACTTTCTCAAAGAGTTTAAATAAATTCTCCCCCTTAGATCAAAATTCAGATTTTCTTGTGAAGCTTTTTATCACAATAAATTTTCATAAAATACATGCTCATGGGATTTTGGGGTTACTTAGTGCAAAACTCCATGCTGGATTTCTTTGAATCCTGAACCCTTGGCTATACGAGCATTCTGCCTCCATGCATACACACATGCATGTATGTTTCCCATCTGAGGCAGAATTTGGTCCTTAATTTAATGATTTTGCTTCATTGAAGTCAATGGGAGCTTTCCTCCACACTACAATAAAACAGGATTAAACACATTATTTAAATCCTAATTCATAAAAGCTGTGCAGGAACTGGAATTTCCATTTTGTGGGAAATTCTGCAATTTTGAAATTTGTTTTTGTTCCAATTCAGAACATTTGACCAGCTCTGCTTATTAACTTTGATATGACAATCGAGGTTTTTCATTCACAAATTTTCATGAAGAGCCAGGTTGTGAATTCCATCCTCATACTGATAATACTTTACAGCATGAGCATTTCCACTGAAATCAACACAGATATTTTTGGAATATGGTGTTACTTAGGGTTTCACAATCTGTGTCTGACAAAGTATTTATGATACATGTAGCTAAGAAAAATAAAAGTGCAATTACATATTAACAAAATAAATACAGATGGGTTACATCAAGTATTTCCAAATAATGGGATGGAATGCCATGCATTTGTTTTACAATATGGACACCAATTTTATCATTACAGGTCCAATCCTGAATTTGTACTGGGAGCAATGCTTACTACTTTTAGGGCTTCTCTTCACTGGCAATTTACAGTTCTGCAACTTTCTCGCTCAGGGGTGTGAAAAAACACCCCCCTGATGGCAGCAAGTTTCAGCGCTGTAAAGCACCAGAGTAGACAGTGCACCAGCACTGGGAGATAGTGCACCAGTAACTACACCCCTCGTGGAGGTGGTTATTTTAGAGCACTGGGAGAGCTCTCTCCCAGTGCTGTGCCGCGACCACAAGGAACGTTAAAGCGCTGCCACAGCAGCGCTTTAGTGTTGCCAGTGTAGACTAGCCCTTAATAACCTCTGTCTGCTGCCCCCGATATCAATGTGATTACTCTTACTAAAGCACTACTCTGGGTAATAGGTTTTGGCAGTATTGGAAGGTTATGCTTCAGTCCTGCATACACGCACACACTTTATCCACGTGAGTAATTCCATTGAAGCTAGTATGCCTGTAAGCTCTGTGGGCAAGGCCTGTGTCTGTCCCTGTTTTATACAACACAAAGTACACTGATGGCTATCAACAAAAGATAAAAATAGAAGTTTTTAAACAGTCTGTAAGCAATTTGTGACATAAATCAATCACTTCTTCATTGCACATTTTAAAACAAATAACATGTTTTGGAGTAATAATTAAGTTAGCCAAATGTGCGCATTAGAACTGGTCAAAAGTTTTGAAATTATGAAATGTTTGATTAAAAATTTTACAAACAGATCAGGGCATTTTTGACTTTTTCACAAAATGTTCCCTCCATTTTTAACCAATTACTGAGCTAGTGAAATTTTTTTCAATTTTAAAATTTCTGATTTAAGGGGAAAAATTAATTCTGTTTGGCAATATTTTTCATGATCCCAACCACACCCTTTTTTTTTGACCAGCTCAAATGATCATGTTTGCTGAGATTAGTCTAGCAATACATCTAATATTGCCAGCCCTAAACTTTGATGAGTCAAGTCTCTCAACAATAAGAGATTGGCTTCTAAGTGATGAGATATTTTTTTAAAAAATAAATATTTTGGATTCTTTTAATTTGCCATCTAGTTTCTGAGTCTTTTGCGGGTGCATTGAGATCATGTTCTCACGATTTCCTCCACAACTCTGAGGATCAGAAATGTACAAGTGAGATTCTCACATATTCACATGACTCTAGAAGCTGGGACTTTAAGAAAAATGCCAAATACCATAAGACTAATGATAAAATTGTCAGAGTTGGCAACATTGGAAAACACTACTTCATTCATGAAAGTCTAACACAGAATTGCAAATAGATACTGTCTGTTTTTCGGCTGTTGCTCCTTCATCCCTTTTAAGAAGACTGTCAAATAACTGCTAACCTAAATATCAGACAAATTTTCAGCTGCTAGGATACGTGTATTAGGTGCCTTGATACCATGATGAGGTATGTGGCGTAAGTATATGAAGGGAAGACAACAGAATATTCTTTCCAAGTTAGCTCTGCGCCTACAGTTGATTTACAGGCTGGCATTGCTGAAGTCATGCCATTGTGAGCATACTCAAGGAACAGCGTGGTCCACTTTGTGGCTAGCAGTGGACTCCTACAGTCCAAGCTTTGCCCCTCTATTCTACAGGTCTCTTGACAAACAGGCCTCTTTTCAGAGTCTGTCAGCCTTCGTATCAGCATGAGGGAGGAAGTCTGTTCATCATTCCACTCACCACTTCTCCTGGTCCCCCCTACCCCCTCACTTGTGTGCACAAAACTGCAGTCACAAATGTAAAATCTATTTCACAGATGGTCCCTAATGCATAGAACTTGGCAGGACCAGATGCAGCAGCCTGCAACCAGTCAAAACTGTTGATCCCAGTGCAAATTGAATATAGCTGAATAAGCACAGTAGGATCTGGATCATAGTGAGTTGTATATATATTTATATATAACAACTGGTGGGTGGGAGGGGCATATATTTAATTAATTAAATAAGTATTCCAGTTCACCCTTTAGTTCCAGGGGATCCCATTAGTCTCATTAAAACCAGAGGGATGTGACAGCATTAGGAGCCTCGCTTACAGAAATGCTTTTGTCGATTCCATTCAAGGAATAGGTACATTGTGTATTAGTTCAGCAATACTTCCTTCTTTTCTTCATTGTCCTGATCCTACCGACCTACTCATGCCTCGTTTTCCTTCTACCCTTTAATTTATTCTCCTGGTTCAGCCTTCAAGGTTTATAGATTCCGTTTTGATTGACAGTTGTGTATGTAAAGTTGATTTATTTTGTTGGCATAGCTCTGAGCCAAAGTACAGGCCCTCTGAATGGCCAAGCTGTTAAGAAACTCATTGTATGATGAACTGCAGTTAGAGTGGTGCCTTTGCTGTTTGCTTCATCTAATCACATTTACTACCAAGAATTTCTCTTCTTTGTGCCCCTCCCCCCACTTTCCATTGTTTGAATTGGAAACATACTGGAGTTACACCAGGGATGAACTTGGCCTGTTGGTTTCAAGTCCTTTATCATCAGTTTGTAGGTGCCTTCAGTTACCATGAATGTTTCCTTATTTTTGCCTGGAAAGTTTTTTACCTGCCAGGCTCTAAGCTTGGGGAGCTGTGTTTGTTCTGCCGGTGTTGATGAAGTCACTAATTCCACAATCAAGGGCAAGCAGCTTTAAGGGGGTAATGATTCCATCATCTGTAACAGAGAAAACACAATCTCTAAGAAAATCATTTTCAGTTGTTTTGGGTTCAGATGTATCTAAACATGGATCTAAACTAAAACCTTAGGTCCAAAGACCTTAGACTTTGGGAAAACCTAGACCAGGGTTTAAACTTTGTGCCTCAAACTCATCTCTAGTCAGGCCTTGATTCAGCCTAGGTCATACAGAGAGCATTTTCCTGTCCCCGCAGGAACCACTACCCCTTGGTGGGGATTTACTCAACAGAAATGCAGGGGCAGTTTACATTGCTGCCTTTCCTTAGGGGTTCAACTGCGGGAAGATGACTGCAAGGGGATGGAGCCCCAACTACAGAGATGGGCCAAATCAGCACATTCCTCAGCCTCCCCTTGGCCCCTGCAACCCAGTTGTGCCCAACCACAACAATAACCCTCTCCATGGGTGTGATGCTATGTACCTCGAGGGAACAGCCTACACCCCCATGTTCATCTTTATAAAATGATTGTGTGGTATCCAATGCAAAGTTTGTCATGTTGGGTATCTTCGGAAGGCTTATGATGCACTGAGCATGGTTGTTATAGTGATGTTATCATAATTGTTACAGTGATGTTATAGGTTATAATTTCATGTATATAGTTATGAGGCTGAAAATGTATCCTTATGGCTTAAAGCAAGACCAGACAAAAGCTCTCCAGCAGCAGAGGGGCAATTCACACCTCATCAGGGCGTGGATGGGACAAACCCAGTCCAGTCTCACAGGAACAAAGGGCGCTGGCCTAGGCAGCAACAAAAGAATCTATTAAGACTCTCAGGGAGTGACCCCCCTTCCTTTGGAACTGCGATGAGGTAATGCTCACCTGACTCTGAAGGCGGGCAGGAGCCAAGAGGGAAGACAGGACAAGATAAAAGGGAGAGACATTTGCCATGCTCTCTCTCTCTCCCACCTACATCTACAGACAGCACCACCACCACCAAGCGACTGAAGCACTGATCAAAGGGGAGAGCCTGGCTGAAGAACAACCAGCCAGCCTATGGTGAGAAGCATCTAAGTTTGTAAGGGCACTGAAAGTGTTAAGCTCAGTTTAGAATGAGTTTTGCTTTTATTTCATTTGACCAAATCTGATTTGTTATGTTTTGACTTATAATCACTTAAAATCTATCCTTATGGATAATAAATCTGTTTGTTTATTCTACCTGAAGCAATGTGTTTGGTTTGAAGCGTGTCAGAGGCTCTCCTTGGGATAACAAGCCTGGTACATATCAATTTCTTTGTTAAATTGATGAACTCGTATAAGCTTGCAGTGTCCAGTGGGCATAACTAGACACAGCAAGACAGAGGTTCCTAGGGTTGTGTCTGGGACCAGAGATATTGGGTAGTGTCATTCAGTTGCATGTAGCTGGGAGCAGCTTACATGCCAGAGGTTGTGTGTGAACAGACCAGGAGTGGGGGTTCCCACAGCAGAACAGGGTAAGGCTGGCTCCCAGAGTCAAGGATTGGAGTGACCCAACAGATCACTGGTCCAGATAACACCAGAGGGGAACGTCACAATGGGGAATCTATACCACTGGGGCTCTGTGCCCAGGGTTGCTATTCTCTTATCACAGAGGTGGACAAACTACGGCCCAGGAGCCACATCCAGCCCTTCAGATGTTTTAATCCAGCCCTCGAGCTCCTGCCAGGAAGCGGGATCTGGGCTTGCCCTGCTCCAGCACTCCAGCTGGGGAGTGGGGTCAGGGGCTTACCCCTCTCCACATGTGTCGTGGCTCCCGGCAGCAGCATCATGTCTCCATTCCGGCTCCTACGCCTGGGGCAGCCAAGGGGTTCTTCGCGCTGCTCCTGCCCCAAGCGCTGCCCCCACAGCTCCCATTGGCCAGGAACTGTGGCCAGTGGGAGCTGCAGGGGCAACACCTGCAGACTGGGCAGCACGCAGAGCCACCGGGCCACGCCTCCACGTAGGAGCCAGAGCGGGGACATGCTGCTGCTTCCAGGAGCTGCTTGAGGTAAGCACCACCCGGAGCCTGCACCCCTGACCTCCTCCCATGCCCTAACCCTCTGCCCCAGCCCTGATCCCGCTCCCACCTTCCGAAGCCCTCTGTCCCAGCCCGAAGCACCCTCCTGCACCCTCAACCCCTTATCCCCAGCCCCACCCCAGAGCTCACATCCCTAGCCTGAGCCCTCCCCTCCTGCACCCCAATCCTCTGCCCCAGCCCAGAACTCCCTCCCACAACCCGAACTCCCCATTTCTAGACCCATCCCAGAGCCCACACTCCCAGCTGGAGCCCTCCTGCACCCCAACCCCCCAATTTCATGAGTATTCATGGCCTGCCATACAATTTCCATATCCAGATGTGGCCCTTGGGCCAAAAAGTTTGCTCACCCCGTATTATCATTTGTGATTATCAGTTATGTGAAATTTCCTTTACCTGCAATTGATGAGCACATTTCCAGTTTTAGATAGGGTTTGCACCAAATTTCACTCTGAGATTCAGTTTCATATGACTCAATCAAAAATAGTGAACTTCCTGTCAAATCTGAATTTCACATAATTCCAGTGCAAAATGCAGAATGGTCCTAGAGTCACTCAAAAGCTTTTATGGGAAATGCGCACTGAGTTCTAAGTCCCCCATCACCTCCCAAAATAGGTGAATTTTGCATGATGGCTAATTTAACTATGACCATTTGGCACAGCTTGTATTAGAGATGGTTTTAAAAATCTGTCTAGTTAAGTCATTTCTGTTCCCTTTAACTTGCATAAACACTTTTCAAATTTAACATGTAATTTAAAACCAAATTCTCAGCTGGGGTAAATTAGCTCTCTCTCCTGCAGGCAATGGACCTACTCTGATTTACATTGGTCCTTAGGTCCGGATCCAAAGCCTATTGAAGTCCATGAAATACTCCCATTGACTTCAGTGGGCTTTGATTCAGACCTGAAATGTTTGAGAGGTTTTTCCCCCCCCTCTGTTGTCCTAGTCCATAACGATGCATTGAAAGTGCTGCACTTAAGCAGCATCACTGAGGATTGAGAGATACAAACTGTCAAAAGCCACAAGCTTCAAAGCAGACTCTGGCCTTCAGGTGCCTATGAGAAAAAACAACCACCAGAGGGATGACAGCTTGAGTTAAATGCAGAACGTCAGCCTTAAATTTGTGTCACATTCTTAGAAGGAAACTCAGTCCAAAACTTTTGCCAGCTAAGACCTTATTTCCGCTCTCTATTTCTTCTGCAATGGTAGAACAACATCCAAAACAGCATTTGCCACTGTGTTAGGTGGTTGCCACTGGGAGTTGTACAAAATATTCACATCAAACCCACCTCAAACTGAACTTTGGGCTTACAGTTCTCTAGATTCAAGAATTTCAGCCCATGCTTGAGAAAGTTCAGCAAATGGGTTGATTTTCCCCTACAAGTTCCTCTCTTCCACCACACATTGAGATGGAAAACTAGCAAACCTTCCTCTTCCCAGCCAATTTACCTCTCTTCTGAAGAGCTGCCCTCTTTCCCAGCAATAGATCACAGAGTGACTTGGACAACGGAAGTACTTGTGAAACAAAGTACTTCTCCATGTGAATAGAGTATCAGAATCCAGCCTGTTGAAAGCATCTATGTAAGAAATGTATCTGCAGTAGAGATTGCTGGGGAGGGTGGAAGAGAGGGCATGAGTAAAGGTTTCCTCTGAATTAAGCAAACTCTAAGCTTCAGATGTTGGTTTCCTTTGAACCACTTCAAATTGAAGTGCAAGGACTGGTTTGTAATCCCCTTCATGAACTGAACCCTACAGGGTTCTCACTGCCTTAGCTGTCAGATTAACACCACTTGGAGAGAGACAGATTGGATAAATAGGCCATCGCCAGATATGTATAGCAGAAAGCCAGGATGGAAAAAAAGATCCATATTTGCCTGACGAGGTCAAGATAGCAGATTCGGGTTTCCTGGTGACTGGGGCTTGTCAAGTCACTGTAGGCTACCCTGCAGGAATTTACCACCAGCCAAGCCACTTTACTGAAGCAGCTTTGAAGAAATCTGATCAATATATTTGATTTTTCCTTCAAAGTCGGCACCAAAAGTCCAGAATGTGTGGACATAGAGCAGCTCATTTTCCACCACTGATTGCAATGCACTCTCCTCCAGCCCCCAGCACAGGATGAACTGCACATACACTCCACCCCCCAAAACACTTATTTGTGGGGAGAAGTCTTGATACTGCTCTCCTGATCTCTTTCTGGGCTTCTGCAAAAGCAGATTGGCACAGCAACAGCAGTTTCCCCCCCTCTTTGACATGAGGGGGACAAATTCATCCCTGATACAGTTCTCCTGAGATCCAAGAAATTAGCAGGGCCGCTTTTGGCCTGAAAAGTGACCCATAAACCATTACTCCAATTCCGGTGTCACCTGCTCTGAAGAGCAACAGGAAGTGGTGCAAAGACTTTTGAGCTGCATCCAAAGATAAGTTGCGAGTATCCAACTATGGAAGATTCAGGTGTGAAAAAGTTTGAGAAGCCCTGACCTAGAACCAGGCAAAATAAGAGTAGAAGTTTCCCCATTTTCCTTACCCCTCCTTACTACACACAAATACAACACACTGCATCATAGCCTTGACCAATAACATGTTCCATTCCTTGCAACTCCTGATAACAGATTGCCAAAGTGCGAGGTGATTTTGGTGATCTGGAAATACAAATGTCCATTGGCAGGATACTGAGAATTCTAAACTCATCTCCACGTTTAAGAAGAGTGTGAACTATTGATTCCTTGGTTAGTTTGTTATTTTTTTAAAGAAGGAAGTGATTTCTAGAGGAAAGAAAAACCTCAGCTGTCTAGACTTACATTGCCTCTCAGCAAAACCTGGTCATATGGAGAGATGAACCATCCTTCTTAGAGTTTGGAAAGCTAATTGAGAAGTAAAGCCCTGGAAGCTCGTCAGAGTTACAGTGCTTGCACATCACACTCTGCCTTGTCTGTGGTTCTCTCTTTCTACCTTTGAAAACAAAATTCTCATTCAACAGGGCAGTTCTTTTTTTTTGTTATGAGGGGGTGGGGTGGGGGAAATCACCACAGAAGCCAACTCTTTAACTGTAGAGAAGTTGAGATCAAGGTGGCCAAATGTCCACCATTATTCAGTCGCTGCTCTAACTATCTGTGGGAACAGTGTATTCCTTTAAACTAATGAGTGGTGCCAGATTCAGTGTAGACAGGCCTTCATCAAAGGAAAATCCAGGCACTTCTTTTTGAACTAAAGTGTTCTCTTTCCCATGGTAACAGCAATTTATTTTTGCACACAAGGAACCTCGTCTTCCACTAACACTAGCACAATAATAATCCTTCTTCTCCTTTTCATTTTCTTTTTGACTATCAAAGAATCCTTTCCACTCCATGTCACATGACCCTGCTCTTCCCGTGACGTATGTACAATGACCTCTCTTCTCCTGGATCCCATGCAGCCTAATCCTTTTCCTTCTGTGACACAAGCACAAAACTCCCCTTCCGCCACTGTCACTTGCAGAGTAATCCATTACTTCTAGTGTCACACAGAGAGTAACCATTTGTGTTCTATGTCGCCTACAAAACAATCTTCCTCTTGCACAATAATCTGTCTTTCCCTATTGCATGTGCCCAGGAACCTGTCCTTTAGGCTAATTCTGTTTGCTGCAGTGAACCCACACTACGGTCGTTCTTTTCCTCGGTCATTATTAGCCCTCATTCCATGAGCTAGGATCAGAAGGTGTGGGTAAGACAGCCCTTTGGAAAATGGGAAGTAGATCAGTAACACGTTTTCATTATTTTGAAAAATTTCAAGAAAAAAATCGCAAGTTTTCAGATTTTTGGACAGAAAAATAACTGAAAATTTGAGCAGGTTTGTGTTTTCCCTATTTCTCTTCCTTTTCCCTCCTTATGCTTGCCTCCTTTTAACTTTTGTGTGGATATACTTGTACTCATGTAGAACCACCTTTACAAATTTACAGAGGCAAGCTAAAGCAACATAAGGCAGGTTTCAATAAGTTTACGTGTGTCAACACACACAGTGGCACCAGTTTAACTAAACTGATTTAACATTGCAACTTCAGTTACACCAATGCAACTTTCTTGTGTAGACAAGTCACAACTATGTCTACATTGCAATCATGGGTCACGGTTGCAGTTTGTGGGTGTAGAAATACCCAAGGTGGTTTTAATTTAACTAGCTGAAATACTAGAACAAAGAAGAGGAGCAGCATGGACTTTACTGCAGGCTGTACAAGCCTTCCTGGGACTCTGGGTAATTACTCGGGTAGCTAGCCTGCACTGATGCCCGTCCTATTGCATCATCACTGCTCCAGTATCCAAGTTAGCTAGATTAAAGCTAACTTGGGTATGTCTACATGAGCTGCTATCAGACCCTGTAATTGCAGTGTAAATATACACTTAGTCAGTTCATCTCTAAAATGCAGATAATACCTCTCTGGATCCTATGGGAACCTGTGTTCATAAAATGCATTAAGATTCTTGGATGAAAGATGCATTAGACGCTTACAGTGTAATTATGGTGATCACCTCACCTTAGTACTATTCTTGCCTGCATTATGAAAACATCACATGACTCTGTATGAATTAATTCCTGGCCTGGGACAACGGCGGTGTAGGTGCAAGGAGAGGTCAAGCTTGTGAACTGGTGAGTAAATATATTTTATCTGGTATGTCTGTAACCCTGCATTACACATGCACCATAATTCTTTATCTCTGTTGTCCCTTGCATGGCAGTTTTTTTTCCCCTTTCTCCACCCTTTATGTCATATGTGCATTAATTTTTTTTTTTTGCACAGGCTACATAAACTCCCCCTCCCATGCTTCTCGCCCCTATTCCCTAGATATGCTGGCCTGGATTATGTAGTTAAAAAAATTCTTTATCGCTAATAAAAAGCCCCCCTAATAATTGATGTTGCTGCTATTGTTGCTTCCATTTACTATCAAACATATGGCCCAGAACTGAATAATCAAACCGGTATTCTGTGTCAGCATTTCAATGCTGATTAAAACCCATTAACTCAATAGTGGGTCCTTCCGCTAATATACGCAAGGACCTTGAATTTCAAACAGTGCTGAGATTGAACTGCCGTGCACCAGGACTGAGTTATGGGCCAGCCCCTTTAAAGAAAATCTGGAACACTGTTTTGGCACTTAAGGTTTTGCACTGTGGTGAAAGCAGCTTCTGCTCTCCCTTCACTGTTTGCCCCCCCGTTACGTCCCCCCCCCCATGGAAAATGTTGAAAGACATTCTACCTCGATAAAGTTTTGATCATATTTCATACTTTTTTTTGTACTTCTCTTCTCCTTTTCCTTCTGAACACTAAGGACATTTGCATGAAAGAGGATCTTTGTGGTTTATGGGCTTGTCTGCTCATGCTTTTCCACACTTGAAATCACCATAATACTCTCTCCAGCCCAACCATTCTACAAATAAAACTATGTTAACTGTAACCAGCCTTGAACATGCTCATGAACATGGATACAGCTGAGATAACATGTTTCCATGCACCTGATTGGCAGCAATATTCCTGGCACAAATGTAGGTCAATTGTGTTGCCTTGTCCACACCAACTAAGCTGTACAGCCAGTTATGGGATGTTCTGGGAAAATGTGGGCAGCTATCCCATACTGCCTCAGCTACTGGAGTTGGAGGCAGAATTTTGTGGGTGCTTCTCATATGGTGCAGTGTGCTTTGGGATTTCCTCCTGGACAGCTTCCTGGGAGGCAGAGTGGCAGGTGAACTCAGGCTATGATTACATTTTAAGCTCTTATTGAGCTAGTGTGAGTGTAAATAGCAGTTTAGCTCTGGCAGCATGGGTAGCAGCAGCAGAGGCACGGCTCAGGACAAGAACAAACCCGCCTGAACCTGGTGGGTACATATTTGACATAGCTCAATCATACTTCTGGTGTCACTCTGGCTAGATCACTATTTATACTCACGCTAGCTTGATGGGAGCAGGGGAATCACATCCTAGCTCACAGTGTAGACATAGCCTCAGTGAAACAGACATATCGGGTGTCCTTTCTGCACAAAAGAACAATTGTGTTAGAACCCATTTACAGCTTGATACACTCATGTGAGATCAGGGGAAAAACACTACTTACTTATGGAATATAAGGCCAGAAGGGACTATCATGATTTTCTAATCTGACCAGCTACATAACACAGGCCATTGGATTTCACCCAGTGATTCCTGAGTTAAGTCCAACCTCTTCTGGTTGAACTGGACTCGGCATCTCTTTTTCAGGGAGACATCCAAACCTACATTAAAATTGATGGGAGAATTTTACCACATCCCTTGGTCATCTGTTCCAAAAGGTAGTCAATTAATTCCTCACTGTTCTCATGGCTAGGAACTAGACGGTAACCAGGCTGTATGGGGACATAGACTGCATGTGGAGTCAGCAATGCTCAACGGGGTACTTAAATGATTAATTGGGGTGGGATCAGGCTCTGTGCTAGGCACGTTGATTCAGGAGCTATGGAATCTCATTCCAGGAATTGAGGTTTGGGATTGTTATACTGGAGAAGGAGTGACACTATTGCTTGGTTACAGGTCGTTCAGTGTGTAAGAATTTGTATCCTACTGAATCATCTCCCCTCTTGGTCTGTGAAACCACAAACTGTTTCCTAACACTTAAATCTACTTACCTAGCAGTCTGGCGGGTTAGGAGATTAGAAAAATATAAAGGCTTTATTGATAGTTACATGGGCACACCTAAGATGTGATGTCACCGCTATCTGCTACTAGCTGTGTGATGAAGAGGGAAGATCAATACCACACAGCAGCCAAACCTGAATTCATTAAAGCCAAGAGGAGTTTTGCTATTGACTTCTATGAGACCAGGATTTGACCCTACATATTATTTACTCTTTAATATTCTTTATACATTTTAAAAATCCCTCTAAACACAAATTGAGAAAATGAAATGTAGGATCAAAAATGAGAAACATAATATGAAAAAATCATGAACATATTTGGGATTCTGGACATATGTCCTCAGTCAAAAACAAAGGCAGGAGAAAATTTAAAATTAACTCATCTACATATGTATAGTCAAACTCCCTATGATATAACTCCATTAACTTAAGTGGCATTATGCCAGCAGGAAGTTTGGCCCATCGTTTAATTTTTAATTTCAAGACATATTCCAGGATTCAGTGTATTAATATTTAGTTCAGATGTTACCACAAGAATATAATCACTACCATAAAAAATCTTTTATAAAGAGCCTTTGAGAAACCTCAAGGACAAAATCCCGAACAAGAGATTAATTAAACCATTATTTTAAGCTCAAAATGCCAGATAAGTAGGAGTTGACAGCCGATGTTCAAATTTCCTTCTGGTACCTTTAGGAGAAAATCAGTTTTAGGCCCAGATCGTGTTCTGAGCTCTTCTTGGGCATAAGGCTGCACTAGAATGGAGCCCCATTTGCTATGCATGGAGCTCAGTGCAGGAACAGAGCTTAGCTCAAGAGGTGTGGAAATATTTGCAAGTTTGGAGCCTTTGATTTTAAGTAGTCTCTTGCATCACCCTAATTAAAAGATCTGTATTTTACATTTCCTAGAATAACTTGCAATTGAATCTGAATACATTCTGATTTTAATCAATCTCATTTCCTACTCTGGTATTTAACAGATCTTTGTTATTCCTTAAAAAAAAAAACTTGTTTATTTCTCTCTCTCGCTTGCTTTGTCTACACTGGCAAGCGAACGACAAAACTTTTGTCATCCAGAGGTGTTAAAAAAACCACACCCCTCCCCCCAAAGACAAAAGCTTGTCCAGGAAAAGCGTGGGTGTGAACAGCACTTTATTGGCAGGAGCACCGCCATGTCCCTAAAAGCTGCATAGTGTAGACAAATCCTTTATGCAATAGACCAGTCCTGTCCCCTAGGCAGAAATAATAATTGTATACTGACTAGTATGTAGTCACCTTCTCTCCCAGAAACTCTTCTAGAACCAGAAATCTTGGCTGTATAATGATACATTTTAGGGCCACATTCTCAGCCCTGCTAAATCCCCTTTGTGCAGCTGTGGCCTTACTTTAATGGTCCTTGGAATATATTTAAGGCCTCATTCCTTAAACCAAACTCAGAGATAATGTAGAAAGGTGAAAGAGAGGACTAGAAATTCCTGAAGATAGGGGAAGACTCTTTCCTTATGAGGTGCTTCCAGAATTACAACCGAACTTGGCTTTAAAAAGGATTCCAATGATTTAGGCCCCAGATCTTTTAGCTTGGACCCCAAGATCTTTACAGAGACAGTGAGACTCAGACTCTGATACAAAATGAAGGCCATTGTATTTGATTCTAGTTTGGAACAATTCTGTCAAACTGCCTTCTCAGAAATAGAAACCCTATAATTAAAGAGGCAAAGGCTAAACCAACAGAGATTCACACAATACTCACCAGCACATATCAAGTTTACTCACTTGCTGCAAATTGTTGAAAGGTGTTGTGAATATTTCTAATTGACTGAACAAGCATAAAAACATAACTCTCAAATGTAGCCGCTATACTTAATCTCTGTAGATGCTTGTAGAGCTCCCATCGCTGTCCTCACAACACTCCTGTGAGATGGGAGAATTGTCCCTATTTTACAGATAGGGATCAGAATTGCACAGAGGAACGGATCCACAGAGGTTTTTAGGCAACTCTCTTCAGGCACCCAATTCCACCATTTTGGTGCCACTGATTATTTTCCAAACCACACCTCAGCTGTCATCTAGCTCCCTAGTGCCTATATTCCCAGTCAGCATTTGCAAAGCTGCCTAAGCCCTAACGCTTGGAGCCCTAGATCAAGCGGAAGCTCTCAAACTAAATGGGGGGGGGGGGGGAATGCCTTTCTCTTCAGCAGGGCCCGATCCTGTAGCTGTTCTCAGAGCACGCCTCAGACCTGATACCGATCAGACCCTACAGCTGCAGGGCCAGATGCAGGACACCAATAGGTAGAAGTGCTGCATGGCAGCCCCACAAAAGACTGCCAAGGGCAAAGGGAAATGTAGGATGAGTATGAGAGATATGAAGCATGAGCTGGAGACAGAGACACACACGCACAGTTTTGGCTCCTAGTACATGTGCTAATTCACCTAACCTGGCTTAGATGCTTAACTCCATGAGAGGGTTTGTGGCTGAGGATCTCAAGCAGAGGGAAGTACCTATCTGCCTCATCAACCAGGCACACTAGGTCAGCTGCTTAGGTGCCTAAGCCCCTCTTTTCTCACCACCTCTCCTTGCCATTTCACTCCTGGAGAGGCAGCTCCCTGGCTTCTGAACATCCCACTGTTAGGCACTTAACTCTCCTCATACCTTTTACAGGGATGCTGGGAGCCTCACCCAGGGCTGAGAATTCCACTGGGTGGCCACTGGCCTACTGGTTAGGAGTTGCAGTGGTGAATAGAGCAATGCCTGAGTACCTTTGAGGAGTGGGGCCAGAGAGACTAAGGGTATGCCCAGGGCCGGCTCCAGGCACCAGGCAACCAAGCACATGCTTGGGGCGGCACCTGGTAAGGGGCGGCGAGGGGAGCGCGGTGTGGCATTCCGCGGGGGGGGGGGGGCGCCGGGGGGGCGGCGCGTGGGCGGGGGATGGCACGGGGGGGGTGGCGCGGCGCTCAGCGGGGGTTCGGGGGGGCGGCACTTTTTTTTGCTGCTTGGGGCAGCAAAAAAGTTAGAGCCGGCCCTGGGTATGCCTACACTACAACCCCACCATGGCAGCGAGTCTCAGAGCCTGGGTCAACTGACTTGGGCTCATGGGGCTCAAGTTACAGGGCTAAAAATAGCATTGTAGATGTTCTCGCTTGGGCTGGCAGTTGGGCTCTGAGCCCCATTCCCCTCACTGGGCTTCAGACCCTGAGCTCCAGCCCAAGTGGAAATGTCTACACTGCTATTTTTAGCCTTCGTCTGTTGACCTGGGTTCTGAGACTCACTACCATGGGTTTTTTCTTTGCAGAGTAGATGTATCTTAAGGGTATGTCTACATTACACATTAAGCCTGGGCTCTGACTCAGGTTTGAGCCCAAGCCCCCTGCCATTCACACACAAATCAGTCTGACTCAGGTCAGAAAACACTCAGGATCCAGATCCTAGCATCCTACTGGGGGTGGGTGAGTCAGAGCCCAAGTCCCACTGTAACTCGGGTCTAAGTCCTGTCATTTTGCAACATGGACCCTGCTCAAGCCCCAGACCTGAGTCAGAAGGCCTGTATACTACAGTGCGGATACATTAGCCTGGCTGTGAGACCCAAGTCAAGCAATTGTTAACCAAGTTTTACAATGCAGTGTTTTTATATGGAGACACTGAGTCCCACAGATCCAGATTTACAATACAATATAGACATACCTGAAGTGACTCACCCAATGCCACACACAGCAAATCTTTGACATAGAAAGGAATTGCATGCTGGTCTCCCAAGTCCCAGGCCAGTCCCCAACCACAGGCCAGGGCTGAGCATTTTTCTCTCAAAAACAGGTCAACATCACCAGACAAAGGGAAGATAGACAGCTACAACGAGAACCACAAACTCTCACAACCAAAAATAGAACTAGTGTCTAAAAGTCACTAATAGAAGTGGCTAGATTAGGGGATTTGACTGTTTCAGGCAGGGAGCCCAGCTCATTATACATTTTAAAATAACACACATATTGAGCCCAATTCATTCCTGGCAGCTGCAGGACTTGGTCCTTTGGCACAAACTGTAGTGTCGTATTCTTTTAGCTCCCGAGGTCCTTGGGTTTAATCCTTTGCCAAGATGACAGTTGTGGCACTTCCACGTCTGGTGATATCACAGATGCTCTTTACAAGGTACTGCCAGCAGTGGATGTTTCAGGACAGAGAGATGCAATGGGTGCTCTGCAGAACACAGGATCAATAGTAGGTGCCTTAACCTATGGAAAGGCAACATATGGTTTTGCAGGACAGAAGACGAATAATGAGAGCCCCAGCATTCTACATCACATGTTCTAATGATGGATGCGGAAAAAGAAGCAATAGTAGTTCCTGCATATTTCATAAAGGGAGAGTTACAATCTGGGAAAGCATTCTATAGGGCGGAATGCCTATAAACACAATCAGCAAGCAGTGAAGGGCAGAGGCAGTGGAGTGGAATCACAGCACAGGTGCTCATGCAAGTTAATCTGGTATCAAAATATTAAAGACTAAAATAAACTATCCCCAACCTTAAGGACTATAGATAGATAATATGCAGCAATAACGTTTTTATCTGTGCTGAAGTACATATTTTTTTATGCAGCTAAAGCTATGTCACAGATGGTCTTCACTAGAATAGATTTTGCCTTTGCTAATCCTGTATTAATCTGCTGGTAGAGCTATGTCTGCATTATTACCACTAGGTTCCTTACTGAGAGGAGCTATTACTCACTGATGGCACAGTCCCTTTACATATTAGCTTCTTGTGCTTTGGTCCTGAATTCAAGCTAGCTTGATTGTGCTTGGGGTGCAATACACACACAGCCGCCCAGTTCAATTACCACTACAACAGTGCTCTGCCATGAGAGGGAGCTGGAAGTCTGATATTCTGTAGCCTTTTGTATTTTCTGTTCACAAATGATGAAGGTGTTACTGTTGTCCAATATACTGTACAGGGCTCTCTCTTTGACTGGATACTCCGGAGCCAATGATTTTGCACATAGGATTGAATTGGGAGGGGAGAAACATATTGTAAAAAGGATTTCAGTTTGCTCTAGGATCCCAAAGCACTTTGCACATTGTGGATCAGATCCTGAGGCCCTTTGTCATTTTTGCTGAGCCCTTCACCAGGTCAACTCCAATGAGAATTTGAGCTCAGGAAAAAGTGAATATAGAGCTCAGAATTTGGTCTAATGCTATAATACACATACAGGACCACTGAAATGCAGTCACCTCTGAGGCGGTAGGAAGCAACCAACCAACTCATGAATAGCAAGGCAAGCAATACCTAGGAGGAGAGGACATTTTGGTTAAGGGCACCAGATGGTATATGGATGTTGGACAACATCTATTTTAGCAGGAGAAACTCAACCTTCTCCTCCCCCCCCCCCCCAGTGTATTTGTTTCATTCTGAACAGGCAACCAGCAGCTGTAGAAAAGCATTAGAAGATGATAGGTCTAAGTGTCCAGCACTTGTAATAGCAGCAGAATTACCTGCCTCATATCCCTATCCAACTTCTTTTTTATTTTGTTGGCTTCAAATCAGAATATTCTGAAGAGATGTGCCAGCAAGGGAATAATCACAGCTCTGAGCTGTTTAGCGTGTAGAAAGAAGAGTTAAACCCAAGCTGGCATAGGTGCAAAGCCACTTATTATCTGAGTCCTGGCTGTGGTTGGACTACCAGTAAGAACACAGGAAATGAATCATTAAAAACTTGAAAAACAGCTGATGCTCTGATGCAGCACTCCCCGTTCAAGTGTCTGTGAGTGCTGATAAAGGAGGGCATGCGAAGGGAAAATGTCCTATCAGTATTAAAGCCCCTTCAGTTTTATTTTTGTTTCACGTTACTTTAGTAGCTAGATTCTGGCCAAAGGAGGGAGAATAACCTAATTTTTTTTTATTGTTGAAATGTGAGCATTTACCATTGTGTGCTTCTATTGCACTGAGTGTTCAAGGTGATAATTTGGATATGATGGGACTCACGGCTCTGAGGTGCTTCTAAAGTACTTGTAATATTTTGCACTACAGCTGAAATTGGAAACAGAGCTAATCCTCACATAATCCTCCTCCTAGAACGTTCTCTTCATTGGGTACTGTTGGGGAAAGTAGAAAACTTTGCCTGGCTTCATTCATTTCTAGGACGGAGGAATAGCTCATCAAAAGCTGCAATGCAGCAATAGGAGCAAACACCCATCCAGGCAATAACTTGGTGTAACAGCTGGCTACATTCAGAACTTTTAGGTAAAGGTGGCAGTGTTCCGTATCATGCAGAGCAGTGAAGGCTTCTCAGTTTGGATAGGTAGGTTTTGCTGGGTCTGTTTAGAGTCAGATACAGTATGATCTGTACTCTAGCCATTATTTAGCTCTAGCCCCTATTTTCTACATGTCAGTTTTAGCTGCTCACTTTGAGGACACCAGCAGCTGCTGCTAGCACTTGCTCACAGTTTTAAAAATGATTCTTTATTCTGGTTCTCAAGAGGACAGAGATTGGGGTGGGGATTGTTTGGGAGCAGGGCCAGCTCCAGCATTTCTGCCACCCCAAGCAAAAAAAAAAAAAAAAAAAAAGACGCGATCGGCGGTGGCAGTTCAGCGGCAGGTCCTTCGCTCCTAGAGGGAGTGAGGGACCTGCCGCCCCCAAACTGCCGCAGGTGCCACCCCCTCCCTTGGCCGCCCCAAGCACCTGCTTGTTAAGCTGGTGCCTGGAGCTGGCCCTGTTTGGGAGGAAATGTTTGGTGGTAAAGGCTCATCCAAAATTTGCAGTTATCATCATTATGGGAGCTTTCCTTTGCAACTCCCTCTTCTTTGCAAGGGATCTATGACAAAGAATGGATGATGCTGAATCTTGCTGCTTCTGGCTCCTCATTGCCACACCAGCCAACAAGTTATTACACAAATAAATACCTCTGTGGCAGTAGCAGTATCAATCCCAGAGGCCATTTAGTAGTACTGGCACAACTCATCCCTGTTAAGGAGCCCAAGCCAAATCCTACAGAGACGAGTGGGAATCTCTTCAGGCTTTTGGAGATAGAAGTGTACTCAATGGAGAAAACATTGATACTAAGTCATATTTATCACCATGTCAGTTAAAATGTGTCAGCAGTTAACACCTTTTCTAACACAACATGTTTTCTGAGCCTGAAAGGAGAAGACAAGTTCCTTTTTTTCCCCTTCTCTATTCCCCCCCCCCAAGATATAACTCGTAATTCTGATTTACTTCTGAAATTGCACAACATACACTGTGAACGGCAGTCTGTGGAATGTCCAGGGATCAATTACCCTTTCATGTGTAAACTGATCTGAACGCATCTATCAATCTCCAGGAGATGTGTCTCACTCTGGATGACAGAGAAAACACAGGAAGGTGGGAATGGGAGTTATGCTCTTCCTTAACTTGATTTCTAGGAGCATGTGTGTGGGGGTTGGGAGCGGTGGTGAGGTTACTTTTTATAAACGACAACAAAATCACAGCCATCATGGACAAGATAAAATGTACCTACCAATTGACTTCTCTCATTTCCTTCATTTGCACACACCTTACTGTAACTCATTCTTTTGCTTGGGATGCAACTATCCAGTGGGAAGGACAGAAAGGTATTTTTCTAAAGGCCTTGTCTATACAGAAAAGTTGTACTGTTTTAACTGTACCAGTTTGGATGTATAAACGTGCCTATAGCAGTATAGCTTATTCTCATATGGGAAGGGGAATAAGCTATGTACAGATCTAAGGCATCTTTCTCTCTCTCTCTAACTGCTTTCACTCTAGTGGTTGTACTGGTATAAGTATACTGGTGATAAAAGTCACCCCCCTAAGGAACAATGCCAGTACAAAAACTTGTTCTTAGGACAAACCTAAGAAAACTATGGATTTCATTTTTTGGGGGTAGGGGGTTTATGGATTGATTCTTCCCTGCCCTTAAAAGTTTCATGCTTTGTGAAGACAAGGCATTTCCCATGCTGATGCACCTTTGGTAAAGAGAATACAAGGGGCAATGCACAATTGATCAGTTAATTCATATTCAGCTATTAAATGTGACATACTATAGACAATAGGCTCTGTTTCACTCCTGTTAATTTAGGGGCTGGTCTACACACAAATCCTGGCTTCAATGAAGTCAACAGAACTTTTGCCATGGACTTCTATGGGGCCAGGATTCCACCTAGTTTTTGTACCACTGTAAATATATCAGTTTCAAATCGTTATAATCAAAGCAATACAATCAGGGCCGGCTCCAGGCACCAGCCCTCCAAGCATGTGCTTGGGGCGGCACCTGGAGGGGGGCGGTGGTCACCTGGGGAGAGCGGGGCCGTGGCCGGGCTCACCGCCCTCCCCCCCGGCGCCCCGGCCGGTCGCTCCGGTTGGACTCGCCGCTCTCCCCTGCCACGCTCCCCACTGGGGGGTGGGGGGTGGGAGGCTTTTTTGCCTCGGGCGGCAAGAAAGCCAGAGCCGGCCCTGAATACAATCTCCAGTGTAGGTGCAATTAAACTGGTTTAAAAATGCTTATCTTGGTATAGCTTAATAAACTGATACAGTTATAATGGTAATTCTCAAATAATACAGCCCCAGTGGTCCCAGTTCCAGGTTCTTAATATTTCAGTCAGTTCCCTTTACAATACCAGGTTTGCTTGTGTCTAAAATCTTCTGCTCCTTGAATGTTTCACAGAGCTTCTCAGTCCTAAGTCCTGGCTGTTTCTTGCCCTTTGAAAGTAAATAGTAAGGAAATTCAGCTGGTGACTCCGATTGCTGAATTGTCCTCTCATGTCCTTTTCCTCAGCTCCTGTTATGTTTCTTTCACTCTCAAAGTGCGCAGGATATACTCTCGAGTTAATTTTTATTTAAGACAGATAAAATTTAAGTAGATAAAGGGAGTTTACGTTTACAAAACCCCAAGAACCATTTGTTATATTTGCATTATATTTGAGCCATGAAAAAAGGGTTACATTTTTTACTAATTCAAAGCAAAATTACTCTGCAATGCCACCTAGTGATAGAGAGAGGCGTGAACTAGCAGCAAGCTTCCTAAGCTTTCATAGTAAATTGGCACAGACAAAAAAAGTCAGCCCCAAAGCCACAAGAAACACACTGGGTAAGAACCCTAATGTTTGTCAATTATTTTTTTTTTTAAAATAGAGAAAGAACATTTCCAAGTTATATCAATGGAATGGAAGTATAAACTTGAAGACAAAATCTGTCTAAACAAACAAACAAAAAAACTTGATCTTGTCCCATTAATAATGACCCTGATAATGAAGATAATTGACTGGTATTAAATGTTCATTACAAGACTCTTTATTACAAATGAAAGCTGATCTATGGTTTCTCTTACTTTTAACCTTGTTAGTTTCAATGGAAGTTCCTTGCACTTCATTCATAGTTAGCCCCTCATCGCTGCCGCCATTTTTGCCTCTTTATAATTGTGAGTGAATTTAATGTGCTTGAACAGTATCAGATTGACAGCTACAGTGCTTGAGGAAAAACCTGACACACTTCTCTGTATGCCCCTTTGCCCGGCCACATAGGACAACAGCAGCATTTCCATCCTTTCTGGGAGAAGTGGTATCTACTTTTGCCCCAGCTCTGTACACTCACATCCTTCCCACTGCTGGGTGGGCCACTCAGATGTGATCTGAACAAGAGAGCACATTGGCTTTTGTGCTGAAGACAATTGGATAAGATGAAGCAACCAGCTCATACTCTCCTACTGTGTTTCAAACCCAATCTGGAGGGAGCCCATCCTAGGGTGACAAGGTTTCTGTCCTCTATAAATCTTTGGCTTTTTTTGCAGATGCTGTCCAATAAGAATGCTAAGTGTAATGGCAATTTCTTGTGGTGTGACACCAGTCTAATACAAACTGTACTGATATAATCAACTCGTCTCACAGAGGTCTCTAATAGCTATCAGACAGTAAAGACCAACAGAACAACACCTACCTAGTCTGGATTAGAAATGGTGCTTTAGGTGTCACAAAGTCTTCATATGTCCAGTTCTAATCCTCTGAGCCTCCAAACCATAGCAACATACTTGGCAAAAGTACCTAGATATCTTCAAAACAAGATGGAGAGCAGGAAATAATTAAGTTTCATTTAAATAAGTTTTCCTGTCACCCTCATGATGATTTAGATTGTCCACAGTTTGGTCTTTCAGGAAACATGCAGGCCAGTTTTTCTTACTGATGTTCCCAAAGAATTAAAGTCTGCAATATTTATATCTGACAACTTTATAGCCTCTTTTTTGTAATAAGTGAGCCCATGGGGTTTATGTTTCCTACTGGAGTGTATGTCTGGCTCTACAGAACATCAAGAGATTTTAAATGTTATGTGAAAACCAACTCATGCCTTTTAATTCCATGATCACAGGAAGACAGTAGCAATATGCCACTTATTAGCCTTTGGGTATAATGTTACATTGAAATTGGGTACATGTCAAACCTCAGGATGGGATGCATAGAAAAAATTTCTTGACCCCATAAATGACTGCTTCTTGGAGCAGCTAATCCTGGAACCCACAAGAGGAGAGGCAATTCTTGATTTAGTCCTAAGTGGAGCACGGGATCTGGTCCAAGGGGTGAAGATAGCTGGACCGCTTGGTAATAGCGACCATAATATAATTAAATTTAATATCCCTTGGGGGGGGGGGGGGCACATGAAAAAGCCCACCACAGTAGCATTTAACTTCAGAAAGAAGAACTACACGAAAATGAGGAAGCTAATTAAACAGAAATTAAAAGGTACACTCCCAAAAGTGAAATGCCTGCAAGCTGCATGGAAACTTTTAAAAAACACTGTAATAGAGGCTCAAATTTACTGTATACACCAAATTAAAACACATAGTAAGAGGATCAAAAGAGTGTCATCATGGCTAATCAACAAAATAAAAGAAGCGATCAGAGGCAAAAAAGCATCCTTCAAAATTTGGAAGTTAAACCCTACTGAGGAAAATAGAAAGGAACATAAACTCTGGCAAGTCAAGTATAAAAGTATAATCAGGCAGGCCAAAAAAGAATTTGAAGAGCAACTAGCCAAAGACTCAAAAACTAACAGCAAAAAATGTTACATCAGAAGCAGGAAGCCAGCTAATCAATCAGTGGAGCCACTGGACGATCAAGGTGCTAAAGAAGCACTTAAGGAAGATAAGGTGGAGAAACTAAATGAATTCTTTGCATCAGTCTTCACTGCAGAGGATGGGAGGGAGATTTCCACACCTGAGCCATTCTTTTTAGGTGACAAATCTGAGGAACTTTCCCAGATTGAAGTGTCATTAGAGGAGGTTCTGGAACAAATTGATGAATTAAACAGTAGGAAGTCACCAGGACCAGATGGTATTCACCCAAGAGTTCTGAAGGAGCTCAAACAAGAAACTGCAGAACTACTAACTGTGGTATGTAACCTATCACTTAAATCAGGTTCTATACAAGATGATTGGAGAACAGCTAATGTGACACCAATTTTTTAAAAGGCTCCAGGGGTGATCCCCGCAAATACAGGCCGGTAAGGCTAACTTCAATACCAGGGAAACTGGTTGAAACTATAGTAAAGAAAAAAATTATCAGGCACATAGATGAACACGATTTGTTAGGGAAGAGTCAACATGACTTTTGAAATCATGGCTCACCAATCTATCAGAATTCATAGAGGGGGTCATCAAACACCTGGAGAAGGGTGATCCAGTGGATATACTGTACTTAGACTTTCAGAACGCCTTTGACAAGGTCCCTCACCAAAGGCTCTTAAGCAAACTAAGCAATCATGGGATAAGAGGGAAGGTCCTTTCATGGATCAGTAACTGGTTACAAGATAGGAAACAAAGAGTAGAAATAAATGGTCAGTTTTCAAAATGGAAAGAGGTAAATAGTGGTGTACCCCAGGGGTCTGTACTGGGACCAGTGCTGTTCAACATATTCATAAATGATCTGGAAAAAGGGATAAACAGTGAGGTGGTAAAATTTGAAGATTATACAAAACTACTCAAGATAGTTAAGTCCAAAGCAGACTGAGAAAAGCTACAAGGGGATCT
Source organism: Trachemys scripta elegans (assembly GCF_013100865.1). Taxonomy (NCBI): domain Eukaryota; kingdom Metazoa; phylum Chordata; order Testudines; family Emydidae; genus Trachemys; species Trachemys scripta. The sequence goes on along the minus strand of NC_048304.1, from coordinate 67,036,276 downwards.
CACAAAACTGGATGACTGGGCAACAAAATGGCAGATGAAATTCAATGTTGATAAATGCAAAGTAATGCACATTGGAAAACATAATTCTAACTATACATACAAAATGATGGGGTCTAAATTAGCTGCTACCACTCAAGAAAGAGATCTTCAGAGTTCTCTGAAAACATCTGCTCACTGTGCAGGGCAGTAAAAAAAGCTAACAATGTTGGGAACCATTAGGAAGGGGATAAATAATAAGACAGAAAATATCATTGCCTCTATATAAATCCATGGTATGCCCACATCTTGAATACTGTGTGCAGATCTGCTCACCCCCTTTCAAAAAAGATCTGCTAGAATTGGAAGAGGTACAGAGAAGGGCAACAAAAGTGATTAAGGGAATGGAACAATTTCTGTATGAGAAGAGATTAAAAAGACACAGACTTTTCAGCTTGGAAAAGAGATAACTCGGAGAGGTATGATAGAGGTCTATAAAATCTTGACTAGTATGGAGAAAGTAAATATGGAAGCATTATTTACTCCTTAACATAGCACAAGAACCAGGGTTCACCCAATGAGAGTAATAGGCTTCAGTTTTAAAACAAACACAAGGAAGTGCTTCTCTACACAATGCAGAGTCAGCCCATGGAACTCATTGCCAGGGGATGTTGTGAAGGCCAAAACTATAACTGGGTTAAAAAAGAACGAGATCAGTTCATGGTAAATGGTTATTAGCCAGGATAGTCAGGGATGCAACATCATGCTCAGAGTGTCACTAGCCTCTGTTTGCCAGAAGCTGGGTGTGGACAGCAGGGGATTGATCACTTAATGATTGCCTGTTGCATTCATTCCCTCTGAAGCACCTGACATTAGCCACTGCTGGAAGACAGGATACTGGGCTAGATGGACCATTGGTCTGACCCAGTATAGCCATTCTTATGAAATCTCCAGTCAGCCTGTCTGTGGTATCCTCAATTAATACTGATGTGAGTAACTATATTCTGCCTATGGTAGAGACATTTCTCCTACAGTTTCTACTAGGTATAGTATTATTCTTCATTGCCTGGCCTGAAGACTTGTGCAGTTTGAGTGTGCACTGTCAAAAGGCTACCGTGCTCCAGGCCAGGATCACCAGCATCTAAAGATGCCCTAGACGTGACCCCCAATCATGCTCCTGTGATAAAGGCTGGAGATGCTGGCACCGGAACATCTGTGGTAGCTCTATGACTTCCACTGATCCCCTATGCAAAGCAGCCAGAAGAATGTCAAAACCTGGCAGGAAGTGTTTTGGGGTCAATCCTCCAGCTGAAATATGTTATATTAATACAAGTTATTAGTACTATTTTCAAGCAAACATTCCTTCCCCAATAACAAAAGTTATAACAAGGTCTTCTTAGCATATGTGCAACATGCCTCAGGTTGCATGTGACCAGGATTCATCATCAAATTTGGTCCTCTGGTTGGATCATTGGCATCCCCAGCTTGGGCTGGGTACTGACGGGGAGCATGATGTGATCGCTGATCCATGCCCCCCTACATGGTTGTGTGTGGCCTCTTGCTGAGAGGACAATTGTGCTCTGTTAGCCCACAAAGCCACTGTGGGAGGACATCTCTTCTTGTCATCATTGCCTGCAGGCCATAAAGCATCATTCATCAACATTTCTTCCTTATTCAGTGCTGCAGTGTCCAAGTTATCATAGAAACATCTCAGTTCAAAAGCTAAACTCCCTCCCTCTGTCTTGGAGATCCCACAATCCAAGGGCCCAGTCCTGTGAAGACTGAGACCTGTGCTTATCCTGTTGCCCCACTGAAGTCCATGAGACTTCTCAGAGTGAGTAAAGTTAAGCATGACTTTTCTGGATTGGGGCCTAAGTATGTTTGAGGAGTACAAAGGGGCCCAAAACCCAACTGGTGGCTTTGGTTGCTACCATAATACCCATGATCGAGTAATTTCTTCACAATGAATAACTCGACCAGTTCTACAGGAAAGATTGGAAACTCGATAAGAAGACACCTTTACTGGGACAGTAGGCGCCTCTCTGTCTGTTGCTACCCATTTATCTACATGGGAAAAAAGTGAAAAGCAAGAAAACAGTGCTTCTAACACACTTAAAAGGGATCATTGTGTAGAAAAATGACAAGTTTCAGAGTAACAGCCGTGTTAGTCTGTATCCGCAAAAAGAAGAACAGGAGTACTTGTGGCACCTTAGAGATTTATTATGCTCTAATAAATTTGTTAGTCTCTAAGGTGCCACAAGTACTCCTGTTCTTCTTTGTGTAGAAAAATTCTCTCAACGTGAAAATCAAAAGGTGTATAACAGCCGAGAGGCAGCGTCTGCTCTGCAATGACAGCTTCATGTTTATTTATTCCTAGAAAAAAAAATAAATAAAAAGGAGATACTAATGTAAAGACATGATAATTTTATTCCCAGATCAAATAAAGGAACCCAGAGTGTGTTCTCATCAAAGTGATTACTTCAGGGGGAACTAATGCAATGAATGTTATTAAATGAAACAACCTCTTTATAGAGCATCTCACATTAAGGATTTTAGTGTAAGTAATATTTGTGTCAGCCAAACTGACATGAGACAAAACGTCTTGCAGAAGATATGGAAAGTCCTTTCAAAAGCTCTAATGAACAAGGAACATGTACTGTTGTAAGCTCTCATGTCAGATGGTGCTTTTCCAGTAGTGGGCATGCATTTATACATCTTTATAGATGTTTTTTCATATTCAAAAACCCATTCCTGTGAACCAGCCTCCCCCCCACCCCAAAACTAGCTAGTGCTTACTATGCTTCTTCTGCAGCAAACAACCCTTGCTCCACTCCAAATGTAGTTCTGAGAAACAGAGACATCAGGAGCAAAAATGATAGCCTTTTCTTTTGTTTGGCCAAAATCTTTAGGTTGAAATTTAGCTTTCAGAGGCTGGTATACATAAAACCTAAATCAATGATTAATCAATAGAAACCCCAGCTCTGGAAGAACATAGCTGGGAAAGAGTTTTATGTATCTCCCTCCATGTACCTGAGTGCCACATGGAGAGGTGGTAGCTCTGCAGTTCTACCCTACAACAGGTGAAACCCCAAGGAGGCAGAGCAGTGCAAAGGAGCTGTATCCGGGCCAGGGATTAGGCACTGAAAGATATTGAGAGGCATAAGAAGATAGATAGAGATATTTTTATGCATCTTTAGTGTCCTGTCTATGTATTGTGGCAGAGCTCTGACCTTGTCACCATGGGTCCTGCACTTCTAGACAGTATATGCTAGCCTCAGTGGCTCTCTGTGACCCTTCCCATAGCCCTTCTCTCTCTAGAGCCAGGGTAACAGTCTACTGAGCCCTTTTCATCATAAGCCAGCAAGGAAGTTGGTGAGAGAATTCCCACAGTCTCTGTTGTCCCTAGGGCTTGTTTTAGAACAGTTTAGCCTCCTATCCTGACAGGTGCCTGACTTCCCCTCCCAGGAGGTGTTCCTGTAGTGATGGGTTGGGGGGAACCCAGGCCACCCTCTACTCCCAGTTCCGGCCCAGGGATCCTAATGGTAGCAGCTGTTGGCAGACAACCTTTCACTGCCAGAGTTGCTACGTTTCCCTGGGCCACTTCCCCACCGCTCTCCTGCTTCTCCCTTACCTTAGGGCTCCCTTATCAATAACTTGAGAGTGTCTTCATTAACCAGTCCTTCAGCCACACTTCCTCTCCTCTGACTCCCTAGCTCTCCCCTGCCTGACTGCAGTGAGCCCTTTTTATAGTATCAGTGGGGCCTTAATTAGAGTCAGGTGGTCACATTAGCTTAATGGCCTCACCTGACTCTTTGCAGGTTAATTGGAGTCAGATGTTCTCATTAGTCTGGAGCAGCCCCTGCTCTGGTCAGTCAGGGAACAGAAAACTGTTAATCCAGTGGCCAGTATATCTGCCTTCTGCTATACCCAACTGGCCTGGGTCTATCACAGTATATACAACAGTATTAATGCAAGGTTAAGGTTGCATATAATCAGATAGACCAAAGTCAAGCAATATCCCCTTGGCCATATCATTCATTTGTATATCCTGAGCAACGCACCTATGTTTCAGCACACAACTGAAGACCTAAGGTGATTTTTTACTGTGATAAGAGTCTTAGGGCTTGTCTACATGAACAATTACTTTGTGGCAAGCTGGGGTGTGAATCTACCCCTGCACGAGCCTGCTACAGGCTCACTGTCTGGTGGACCCTGCTGACTTGCTTTCACAGTTTGTTAATGTGCTTTGATCTAGACCTCTTTGAAATCAGAGTAGATCATTAACAGTTTGTTAATGCGCGTCAGCAGGGTCCACATGGACAATTAGTCCACAGCTGGCTAGTGCCCATTAGATTTGCACCATAGCTTGTGTCAAACTAAATGTTCATGTAGACAAGCCCTTTGCTGCCCAAGAAGTGCTTATATATAAAATGGTTAAAGGATTATAATAAAGCCAGTGCCATTGTGATGGACTTGTGTGAACTTCTGAAACACCAAGGCCTATGGAAGTTAGAGATGGAAAAGCCCTGTTAGGTCATCTTTATAGTACATTTTCTAGTGTTTTCTCCACTCTAATTTTATCTTAAGTACTTATATAGGACACCTATTACAGTACTATCTGAGTACCTCACAATATGCAGTGTATTTATTCTCAAAAAGGTGACTTGCCCAAGGTCCTACAGGTAGTCTGGGGAAGACCAGGGAATTAAAGCCAGAACCCTCAAATCCTTGCTTAGCACTCTAATACCATACTATGCTTCCATTCTCTAGTGATTTAGTGAGTGAGCAGCATAGCAGAGTGAGTGCGTGCTGGGGCCTGTGACCCAGGCGTTGATGGATCAAAACTGTCCTGTGCTTGCTACTACTTGGCTCCACAACATATGGGGCTCAGTGCAGGGATTGCACAAGTTATTGAGCATGATACAGGTATCACTAGGTGAAATTCTATGGTCTGTGTTATGCAGGAGGTCAGATTAGATGGTCATTATGGTCCCTTCTTCCCTCAAATATCTAGGAAACTCACACGCTAATTTTAATGGACATATTTTATATTAGAAGTGCATGCACCCTCTGGGTGGGGAGGGAATTTTAGGTTTCCCCAAACACTCACTGCCATAGAGTCCAGCTGCTTTTTTGCTTTCAACCCTAAGCATTAGCTTACTTTGGCTTCTTCTACTTCATCCCCAAGGAAAAGGGCTAGAATCCCACTAACAAATGAACAAACAAAACTAATCAACCAACCAGGCCTGGGTCTCTCCTGTAACTGGCTTGAGGGGAATCTCTACATGTAATCTCAACTGCATTAAAAAAAGGCAATTTTCCTAGCCCTTTGCCTTGCGAAAAAAAAAAAATAACCCAAGAACGTAAACTGATATAAACCAACTGCCAGGGCTGAAATGGACAAGCACTTGGGCTGCCTTTTTTCAGCGGGAAGCTGTAGTGGAACTGAGGATTGCTTCTCACAGGTATACCCTGTATGGAAAAGGAGACTCACATTAAGGATGTATCCCAAAGAGTCATCTCAGTAACCTTCCCCAAAATTCATAGGCCAGCCCCATGAATAGTAACATGGATCACTATAGACAGGAGTTAGTTGGTTTGGAGGAGGTAGAAGGATAAAAACAAATTCTAAGCCTGCCTCTGTCCTTTACATTTTTAATTCTCCTACATCAGGGGATCGCAGGGCAGCAGCCTTTGCAGACAGCAAATGCTGGCTCTGTTCGTTATGGCAGGCAAAGTTCAGAGTCATAAGATGACACATCAAAGTGGCTCATATGGTAACAGAACTAGAAAACTCTGCTATCACAGGACAGTCTGAATAATGAGATTCTTTTAAGCTTAGAGGAAATATTTTTAGCATCATAGAAAGCATCCATTTGCTAGGATAGTTTTCATATTTTAAATTTACAATTTTATTAGTTTTTACTACCAAACAACTTCAGCCACAGCATTTACAGGTGATGTCAGATCATACTGGAACCAGCAGGTCTGTCTCGAGAAGATTAACAGACATTTCAACCTTCTTCTACAACTTATCATCAGAAACATAATGGAATAATAAACAGAATGGCATACGAAAAATGCCTGAGGACTCTTTTCAAAAATCAGCAAAAGGCCTATAATGTGGAGAAAGATGCATGATGCTTCAACTCATAACTCTCAACTAGTCATTCTTTCACTGTCAATTTAATAAACCCACCACAGCAACCGTGAATAATGCAGTGAAGAGGTTACGTGCATCATCACTTACTCCACAATTTACCTAATCCAAAATCGGGGCCCTACCTGTGGATAAGTGGCCAGATTCTCAGTTACAGTAAGGCCCCTTTATACCATTCTAACAACGTGAAGTGGCCTTAACGAACATGCATGTAATGTACACCTGCCTTAGTGTGAATGAGAAATTAGGCCCAAAGAACTATCTGTAAGGATAGTATATCTTCACTTAGTAATTCACTTAATAGCCACAACTTTACTGTTTGTAAAGTAGCCACATGGTTTAGTAGCCATTCCTTTATCATGTAAGTTACAAAGGAAAATAATCAAAATCAAGAGAAATCACCCCCACTTTTAAGCCACATGAAGTAGTAGTACTTTTATTTAGAAAACAGCTTCAATTAAGTACTACTTGCTATTTGTTCTTTGATCATTATTTTTACATATTGCAATGCAAAATTTTCCAGTATGTCACTATCATTATTATCATAGAATGGAATAAAATTGTGCAGAAAGGTTCAACCAATCTTTTCACTCCAGTAATGAAGCTTTCAAACGCCCTTTACCAGATGGATGTTGGTTCACGCTGTGAGATGTCAAACACACCAGTTCACTGTTCGTAAATATGCAAAATGGAATTCTGGTGATACTGAACCTTCCCATAAAGTGAAATTGCTCTGTGAAAACAATGAGGCCAGATGCTGATGTTGCTGACACTGGCACATATTCAGACTTTGTATCAGATTCAGAAATCAGAATTTGACCCAATAATTTCCACTCTGAGGGAATCCACCAAATGCCTCCAAATTCACCAAGACCTATCACTTGTGCACCATGGCGCTCAACTAAATTCAAATCCCACAGTAGCAAATAGAAGTGGATCAACAGGCTCAGTCCAGCATGAGTAATTTAATAGGTCTAAAAAGGGGTGGCTACCAAAAGATAGTAGAAAAAGTAAAGAGCCAGATTCTTAGATGAGATAAATCAGTGTAACTCCATTGAGTCCAGTGGAGTCAATGGAACTATGCTGATTTACAGCATCCAAAGTTCTGGCCTAAATATTTTATTCTTGACTTAAAGGCCATTTCTCTCCCAAATATTACTTGGAATCTATTCCCCAGGCACAAAGAGTAAATAAAAATAAAAATAATAAAAAAAAAACCTTGGATTTTTGACATAATTAATTTATTTCTATAATTAATCAAAGCTATTTTAAAATCCAAATCAGAAAGGAAGGGTAAACTCCCTGTGTGGATGAAGCATATATAGCTAATATTACTATTTGAATTTGGCATGTACAATAAGCTAGTACCATTGTGTGATCTATTGTACTATGCTGAAGAAAACCAATCTCAAGCTTAAAAAAGGAGGATGAGTGCTCCAAATTTATGACTAGAGGCGTCTGAACCATTACAAACCATAACCCCATGGCAAGTTAGACCCATTTTACTTCATATTTCATTACAAACTCCAAATCTGGCTGACATGTTCTTGAACCTTTTGAGTCCTTTCTGTGGGGTCTGGGAATTCATAATCCCAATAAAGGTTTACTGGATGAACAGATGTTTGGACCTGGATTTTTAAAAAGGAGATTCTGAGAGCCTTATTCATTAGAGACTCTCTCTTTGACTATGTGCTACTGTGATGGCCACCATCTTGGCTACCACACTTAGAATTGAAGCAGCGCCCTCCAGAGCTAAAAGCATGAGATTCTACAGCATGAACTAGAGAGTCAATGATCTGTAGCTGGGGGCTGTCACAGCTTCTGGGGACTGGCACAGAGGAGGACTTGTAACCCACAGGTGAGTGTATTTCAGGGCTGGCCTTACCATGAGGCGAACTGAGGCGTCTGCCTCAGGTGCCAGAGTGGGGGGGGGGGTGCCACTAGGACCCAGAGTGTAGAAAATTGTGTCTGCTGCTGGTGCATATGTATTCTCTCTGCTCAAGATGCAGAGATGTGGTGGAGTGCTGTGCTGGAGGAAGGGGGGCACAAGAGACATAACAGGCAGGCAGGAGAAAAGGTGAGAGGGAATAACAGAAAGCAGCAGGAGCTGCAGGGAGAGAGAGGAGGAGGAGGAGCCTCATATGTACCTGTCTAACACCCCCAGGAGCCTGGACTGAGTAACACCAGCTTCTCAGGGACCTTCCTGTTTCCTGCTGCTTCCCTGAACCCACTTGAGGAGCACAAGGAGTCAACTGAAGTAATAGGAGCCAGTTAGGCCCTTAAGACACTGGTATCTTCCCTCACTCAGGCCCTGCTACCAGCCTGCTTATTTGTCCCCTTCAATTGAGTGTTGAGAGCCACTATAGCTGGCACAGAACAGCAGTCATGAGTGAAAGAAGAAAACACCCCTCTGGGGCAGCATTCAGAAAAAGAAAGAAAGCAAAGGAAGCTTTTCTATCTAAGTAGGAAGGAGCTCTCCTGAGATACATAGACACAAATGTTCATGGTGAGTCTTCCAGCCCCAGTGAGGTGTGAGTGGTGAGGAGATGCCTGATCTTCCAGTTAGTCAGAGGGCAGGTGACCTGGCAGCTACTGCAGCATCCATATCTCCATCTCAAATGGATGTAACTATGCACATTCCTGAAGAAAAGTGTAGATCAGAGAAGAGTGTGGGGGAGGCGCAAGAAACAGCTGCTGCTGAGTTTAGTTCCTTAAGTCTAGATGATCCAGGACTGTGGACCAACTTGAGCAGTAGCGTGAGGGGTTTCCTTGTACTGCGTGGGCCACAGCAAGTGAAAAACTTCATGTTCCCCAAAGACAATTAAAATAGAAGTTTCCATCCAACACATTACTGGTGTGACATCCCTAATGGTGACAAAGTGGAGAGGCCATGGCTTATGTACTCAAAAACCCAGAATGATGCATATTGTTTTTGTTGCAAACTCTTCCAGTCTAATGTTCCAGCCACATTGGGTTCTACAGGAACAAAGGACTGGAAAAATCTGGCTAGAAATCTGGCATGCCATGAGAAGGCAGCAAATCACCAGAGAGTATTCCATAGGTGGAAAGAGCTTGAGATGAGACTAAGGTTAAAGGCCTTAGATGATCAGCATCAAGAGAAGGTTGCATCAGAGTCTCTTTACTGGCAAAATATTCTGAAAAGCCTCATTGCCATTGTGAGAATGCTTGCTACCCAAAACCTAGCACCGTGTGGCACTTCAGATCAGCTGTATGTGCCAAACAATGGAAACTTCCTTAAAATTGTGGAGCTGATGGCTGAGTTTGATGCTGTACTCCAGGAGCATCTAAGAAGAGTCACCACCCAAGAAATGTACACACACCACTACCTTGGAAAAACAATTCAAAATAAGATCATAGTTACTGGCAACAAAAGTCAAACAGAAGATTTGTGGCAGAGCTGAAGTCAGCAAGATATTAATCTGTTATTCTGGACTGCACACCTGACATCAGCCATGCGGAACAAATGACTTTAATGGTGCTTTTTGTAACAACAACAGAACCCAGTGAAAATGTCCCTGCAATGGTGACTGTCAGAGAGCATTTTCTAGAATTTATTGACATTGATGATACTACAGGAGCTGGTATGAGAAATGTGCTTCTTAAAAAGCTGGAAGATACGGGAATTGCGATAGCTGACATGAGATGTCAGGGCTATGATAATAGTGCCAACATGAGAGGAAAGAACAGAGGAGTGCAGACACGGATCCGAGAGTAAAACCCTTGAGCTTTTCTTGTCCCATACAGTTCTCATTCATTGAACTTGGTGATCAGTGATGCAGCATCAGCTTCTAGTGAGGCTGCTGCATTTTTGAATATAATTCAAAGCATCTATGTATTTTTCTCTGCATCAACTCATCGATGGCAAATTTAGAAGCCACATCTGGAAACATCCTCTCTGACACTCCACTGAGTGCCACATGACGGGAAAGTCGAGTGGAGGCGATAAAACCTATCAAACACCAAATTGGGAAGATAGATGATGTCATAGTTGCCATTATGGAGGATAATGCTATGACAGGAACTGTTCATGGGAGAACAGTGGCAGAGGGAAATGAAATCACTAGAAACATACATAACTTCAAATTTCTGCGTGGCTTAGTGTTGTGGCATGACATACTGTTTGAAATAAATGTTGTAAGCAAGAGACTTCAAGGTGTTGACCTTGATATATCTGGAGCAATGGAACAACTGGACAAAGTAAAGTCATACCTACAGTCTTACTGGTCAGATGAGGGATTTCAAAACATTCTGAAGAGTGCAAAGAAGTTGGCAGAGGAACTTCACACTGAAGCTATTTTCCCACCCATTCAAGAATACAAGAGTCACCGAAGAAGAAGACATTTTGATTATGAGGCACGGGATAATCCCATAAGAGACCCCAAACAACAATTCAAAGTTGAATTCTTTAACCAGGTGCTAGATTGTGCAATACAGTCAGTTGAAGAATGTTTCATGCAGCGCAAAGAACCCAGCAGTATATTTGGAATGTTGTATGATATTCCAAAACTCCGCACTATACCTTAAGAAGACCTACACCAGCAATGCAGGGCACTAGAGACAGTGTTGATACATGATGACATGCGCGATATTGATGTGAGTGATTTAGGTGATGAACTGAAAGCCTTTCAAGATACATTTCAGCAGGATCAACTCTAAAGGCTGTTCTGGAATATACGTGCATAAATAAGATGACCACCCTCTTTCCAAATGCTTTTGTTGCTCTGCACATGCTTCTAACACTTCCTGTAACAGTTGCCAGTGGAGAACGCAGCTTCTCCAAGCTGAAGTTAATGAAAACACATCTACACTCCACAATGACACAGGAGAGGCTGGTTGGCCTTGCAACCATCTCAACAGGGCATGAGCTGGCCCAGACTGTGGATCTTTAACAGGAAGCAGTTCAAATCTTTGCACCCGAGAAGGCATGGAAAGCACCATTTTGATTATTCAAACAGATAAAAATGCCAGTGTTTACTATGCAGACAAGAAAAATTACATTTGCTGTTCAGGCGTTTGAAAGTTAAGTGTTACTTAAAATTTTTGAACAAGGCATTTTAAGTTGTTAGTTCTCCTCTTTTGGGGTAGGTAAAAGAGCAATACCATGAGAGGAGTAGAACAGGAAGAAGGCAGGATTGAGACCTTTCAAAGTTTTGGCCCAAGCGAGGGGGAATGGGGGTGTCATTTGAGCTCCCTGCTTCAGGTGCCAAAATGTTGTGGGCCGGCCCTGGTGTGTTTCACAGTACCATAACTTCCACGTTTTTTGTTGTAATAGGATTCTCCCTTATCAGAATACAAGTCCAACTGGGTAACGAACAATTCCTGACCAAATAAACAGCACAGAGAAAAAGTAATTTAAAAGCTTACAGTGGTGAGTCTCAGAGTGTTGACAGCTTAGAGAACTAATATGCAAATACTCAGTAAATTTATTAGACATATCTATCTATGGTATCTGCATTTTCTATCTAGAACTCACTGAAAAAGTTCTGTTCCAACTTTCAAAGGCTCTTGTGTAAAACCTAGGGCAGATTCTTCAGGGAGATCTTTTTTCTGTTATAATTTTCCTTATCATGACCATACAGGGCATCTTTCCAGGGCATTACACTGAGCATTTAAAACTTCTCTCATATGGTAGGTGGAGGAGAAAACAATATTTTGGCAACTGCCAGCCTAGCTTTAACCCAGAATGCCTCTGACACTAGTGATACTGTCAGACTATTGTTCTTAAAGTTCATCAGCATGAAAATGAAAACATCTTCTCCTTATAAGCTTCCAAATTCGAGCAAGCCCTCAGAGGAAGGAGCTTCATACAAATCCCTAATTAAATTCAGAAGGGCAAGAACATTTGTGTATGTCTGGCATCCAACCTCACTTCCTAACTCTCTAAGACACTTTTTCAGTCAAGGGTTTGAAATGTGATTTAAATGTAACTCTGAAAAAATCCAGTAATCCAGCAACCTGGGAATCCAGCAAAAAAAGAGCATGTGTATGTGTGTGTGAGAGAGATGGAGAATAGAAGTGGAAAAGGTCCAAAGAAAGTCTCAGAAGTGCAGACACAATTAAGCAATATGCCTAATAAGGACAAAAATCTCCACATTCTGATTTTGGAAAATTTAGACACTAACTTGAGAAAATGAACTGGAGAGCAAAGCATTCAGGACCAGGTTAGAATGGAGAAAACCCGCCAGCAATCCCAGTCTACGTCCTCACTACGGGTGGGGGTGGGGGACGACAGAGTCGATTTAAGATTCGCAAATTCAGCTACGCGAATAGCATAGCTGAATTCGACGTATCTGAGCCGACTTACCCCGCTGTGAGGACGGCAGCAAATCAACCTCTGCGGCTCCCCCGTCGACGGTGCTTACTCCTGCGCTGGTGGAGTACAAGCGTCGATTCGGGGATCGATTGTTGCATCCCGACGAGACGTGATAATTCGATCCCTGAGAGATCGATTTCTACCCGCCGATTCAGGTTGGGAGTGAAGACGTAGCCCCAGTGTCATAGTCCTGGCTGAACTTCCCGTTCTTGATGCTCACCAGGCAGCTGTGTACAGAGCCACATGCTGGATCGGTATGCTTCTAAGCTTCTCTGGTAGTCTCTAGCTATAGTCTCTGGTTCTGGCCTTGCAGGTACCTTTCCTAAGAATAGACTCTGCCTGGTAACACTTCTAGGGAATGGGGTCCCATGGTCCAGCTGTCCTGGGGCCCCAGGACCAGTACTGACCCCGCAAGCCACCCCAATCACTCAAACACACCCTCCCCAGAGCTTCACCAACATACAGTACAGTTTATAGTTTAACCCTTCAGGGACAAGTGTCTAGGGTTACCATATTTTGAGTGTCCAAAAAGAGGACACTCCACGGGACCCCGGCCCCGCCCCCAGCTCTGCCCACACCCCAACTCCACCCCTTCCCCAAAGTCCCCGCCCCAACTCCGCCCCCTCCCCTGGTTCCCACGAACATTTGATTTGTGGGAAGCCTGAAGCAGGTAAGGGGGGGAGGAGGCGCGGCTCAGTCTGGGCCCCCCGGCGTCTCCAGCCTGGGTCGGCTCGGCCCCTGGGGTGCCGGCCCCGGGCCAGCCCCCGGCTGGAGACGCCGGGGGGCCCAGACTGAGCCGCGCCTCCTCCCCCCCTTACCTGCTTCAGGCTTCCCACAAATCAAATGTTCGTGGGAACCAGGGGAGGGGGCGGAGTTGGGGCGGGGACTTTGGGGAAGGGGTGGAGTTGGGGTGTGGGCAGAGCTGGGGGCGGGGCCGGGGTCCCGTGGAGTGTCCTCTTTTTGGACACTCAAAATATGGTAACCCTAGACACTTGTCCCTGAAGGGTTAAACTATAAACTGTACTGTATGTTGGTGAAGCTCTGGGGAGGGTGTGTTTGAGTGATTGGGGTGGCTTGCGGGGTCAGTACT